>NW_010536517.1:36111-48790 GCF_000687285.1 Phaethon lepturus | reverse complement strand
GAAACGCCTGCGCCGGCCGAGAGGCAGCGGGCTGCAAATGGTGCCTGGGCTGCATTGCGAGCGAGGTGAAGGCTGTCTGCTGGAACTGAGCAGCAGTCCTGTTTTATTAAAATGGATATTCTGAGACAAGCTTTGGTTTCCCATACTGATTTTGTTTGCAGCTGCCAAGCCCAGATACAGCGAGCCCCAGCCACTGCACATCTGCAGGGCAAGGCTCTCAATCAAATAGCTTTCCTCGACGCGGTAGCTGTTCAGCTGCGAACTTGTGTCGTTGTTACACTTGTATGTTCATTCTAAATGGTGTCAAAATATTCTCTGCAGAGTTTCACTTTTTTTAAAGCAGTCTCTAAAGATTGTCACTGCTAGTTTGGGGGAAGGGGGGTTGGGAGGGTTGTTTGGTTTTGGTTTGGTTTTGTGGTTTTTTTTTTTTTTTAGTTATCTGGGGGTTGGACAGAACTTGTGCTTCTGAATTTTGGGAGACCGTTATGGTCACCTGCTTCCCTTTTCAGAAGTGCCCACAGATGTCCATTGCCAGCATAACTGTGCTCTGCCTTTATGCCTTGGTGAGCAAGAGCTGTTGTCCTCTGCAAGCTGAGTAGCTCTCGGTATTCCCTTGTAGGTGTTGCTCCTATGAGAGAAACAAATGGTATAAATAGTACGGGCAAAGGGGTCATACTTTGAGTCTTACTATCTTGCAGGACACAAAATATCCACTTTTGTGTATATTAGAAGGCATGTAACTTCTATATACTAACAGCCTTGATTTAGCAGTTTCTATGTATTTATTTTTCTCTATGTACCCATGTCTATTTATAGAGGCCGAACATTTTGTAGGCCTCAGGGTAGAAAAGATGAATTGGAGGAAAGAATCAGCAGGCTGAGGAAAGGAAGAGTTGCCCCGAGGTTTTCCTGTGCCTCAGAGTCCTGTGGGAAATGAGCTACTATGTTTCTTTGCTCAGTTACTAATTGAGTTTACAAAAGACAACTCCTTGAATGAGGTTTAAAACTCTACAAGGGAGCAAAATCTTGCAATCCCAAGAAGGATTTCTGCACTGCACCGAGTCAAATTGCAGTTGTCTTGAATTCATGTTGTGGGGACAAAACCACAAGGTTTTTGGAGTGAGGTGTAAAGAACATACTGTTGTAAAGATCTTGACTGTACTGTTCCCCTGAGCACATTTCTAGGAATTTGCAGTACACTGTTCCGTGAAATGTGTGTAGGCTCTAGGGGTGTAATTGTTAATCTTACACTGTTTAAAAACTGAGGGAGAATCCCCTTTGTACAGAAGTGGGATTAAGCCATTGCTGCCTCTTAGGTAATTCTTGGCTCAGTTGATTACCAAGCTGTGGTGAAAAGTCATCTTTATAGAGATGTTCTCTTTCTTCCTTGGGCTAGCTCAGATTAATGAAAATAACTTGTGGGATCACTCCTTCCTGTTGGGCATCCCAGACATGTTTGTATTTTCCCAAAGTAGTGGCAGGTTTGGTTTTGGGTCACTGGGGTTGTGAATGAGTCCTGTAGAGGAGGTGGAGCAAGCCCTGTTTTGATAAACAAGGAGAGGGGTTTGCTTTAATGTGCAGCTTCAGAAGGACCCAGCCATTATTGAGCAACTTCTGCAATTCAGTTGAAAGTAAAACCACTGTAGTATTGTGTGTCTATTAGTAGGATAAAGCTGCTGAGAGAGAATGATGAAACCGGAGATCACCGAAATTGAGTTTGCTTGACTCGATTGGTATTAACTTCCAGTGGTTGGATACACTGTAAATCTGCTTCAGGTCTTCTTGGCTGAATGCAGGGTTGAAGGTTGTTCAAAAGTGCTTTAAGGATATTTGTGTGTTTTTTTTGTTTTGTTTGTTTGTTTTCTATTACAGGTTCTGAATGAGAAAAAGCTCCAAGAAGTTGACAGTTTATGGAAAGAATTTGAAACTCCTGAAAAAGCAAACAAAATGTAAGCAGCTTTATGTGGGGGTACCAGCCTGGCTTTTGGAAGGACGTGACTGCCTGTAGTTATGCACATCTATGGTTCAGAAAGAACTATTGATTTTTATTTTTCAGTATTGTAAAACCTAAAAGCTGTGAACAATGATAAAGTTAAGTTAGCTACTCAGAGAAACATAAAATGGAATATCAAAGTGAATGAAATACCTTTTTTTCCTTGCAGTGTAATTAAGCTGCAGAAGTCATTACCATGTGTCACTGAAACAAAAAATTGAACAATATTTTAAGGAGATCTGGATGCTTTGACAAGAACATCCAAGCTTGTAATCCTGGAACCGGCTGAGACGGCTGGTTTTTGTGCTCACAGGAAATTCTTAAAAAAAAAAAAAATTAATCCAGCTGAAACTAATAACATGTGAATCACCATGCATTGAGAGTTAGTGTTATTGCCCAAGATAACAGTGAACATTATTACCACTGTGGAGCTCAGGGATGGCAGTGTCCACTGACCAAGCTGGCCTTCCTAGCAAATTGCCCTAAAGCTGGGGACAATGGTGGATTCCTTCCAAGTCTGACTAGGATGTTTTTACTGGAAGATTTCTAACCAGCTTTGGTTATAACGGATACCTGTGAACAAGCTATGCCTTGCAATTTCGATTTATCCTGCTCTGTAACAGTATTTAGAGGAGAGGCTGGAATATTCCCACATCTGCCTATTTGTAGTGTTGTTAATCTTGTCTTAGAAACATTATCTTGACCACTTGCTAGACAGGATGTGGCTTTTGATGGATTTCTACTCTGATCAGAGTAATTCCTATCTCTCCTGCCTTTCTGAAAAGCCATCAGTATAAGCCTGGAGCTTCTGTTGGGCTCTGCGAATGCTTAACTCAAGCGTTCAGCTTTATCTGTGACTTTGCTTCCTCTGCAGATACTTGACTCACAAAGACCAGTGGTTAATCAGAACTGGATTAGTCAAATGCCTGTCCCTCACAAGGAATTTACTGGATTAAGATAACTTGTTAACTGTAACTGTAGATATCAACACCAGAGTATGTGAGAGAGAGAGGGAAGCTGGGCCTAAGGATCTGACACAGTGTGGTTAAACGCTGTCCGTATGATTTTTGGCTCTGGTCAGCAGTTAGGGCATGGAAGAATTTTTGTTTGTTTGTTTTAAGCTCAGCTCAGAACTTGTATTCTAACATCTAATTATGAGGGAGGACTTGAGGATTCAAGGGTAATGAATCAGTTCAGTTTTAAAGTCTTTGAATATGCATTTGGTTGAAAAGCATGTTAAATCTGAGCTGTGCAGGCTACGCATTCCACAGAGGCAGAAGGTTCCCTTTTGAAGATGAGTGGGAAGATGCTATCATCAGTCAATCAGCAGTGACACCTAGTTAATCAGGGTGCAGTGTTGAAAGTTAAATGGATGATGTCTGTCTTTAAATATGAACTGCAAAACAAAAAGGAGGCTTAGGTTTTCTGATTATGTTGGTCCTAGAAATACTAAATCAAAAATCCCTTTTTTAATTCTTTTTAAATAAAGTTTGTGGGATCCAGCTGAAAAGTCACATCAAGCTCAAGCTGAATCAGCAGGTTTAGTGCTGTTCCTTTCTGAGGATCTGGATATTGATCTCTGCTCTCTTGCAGTTTTAGGGAGAAGAGGGGAACTATAATAGCAGAGGCAAAAACAAAAAAAAAGTAAAATGGTTCTAGCATCTGGTTTATGTACATTTGTTTACAAACTTGTATTCTTCTGTAGAGTAAAGCTGAAACACTTCGAAAAATTTCAGGACACAACAGAGGCACTTGCTGGTGAGTTAACACCATTCTTAAAAAATATTTTTAAAGTCTGTCATGGACTGGTTCATGCATTACTTTCCTCTGTCCCTGCTCTATTTCTTTGCTTAGTTTTTAAATTACAAATTTTTCAGAGTGAACTGTTTTTATTGTTTTATGAGGTCATCAATCCAGTCTATAGTGCAGTAGAAATGTAATGGTCTATTGGTTTTTTTCCTACTGTGCTTATTTCCCAAGCAGCTCACTAATGAGCACCATGTAGAAGGTTTTGACTGATATACGTAGCCTGTTGTCAATGATGGATTCTTGTTGAAGCTGAATATAACTGATTTGAGTCAACATTTCGTCACTACCACTGAGACAACAGACTGATATCAGCCTACATATATTATTACAACTGCTCTTGTTTTATGGATGCATATTATGCCTGGGTTTTTTAGCCTAAAAATAGCCTATATTCCACCTAAAAGAAATTCAGGCATTTAAACAAAATGGAAAGCCTTATATTCAATAATTCTTACTAATTCAACATTTAAATGCTTTGTGCTGTGGACTAGTTGGAACAGAAATGATAAAAGTTCTAACTAATCATTCAGAAATGGTGTGACTATTACTGCTGAATGTGCTGTATGACATCAGTAGATGGATGTTCCACATCACATTTATGACTAAAGAACAGATCTTTGTATTCTGGTGTGGTAGGGTTAGCTCATAAAGGAAGTGAAGAAAACAAAAATGGAGGCACTACAGTCATACATGAGATGCAAGTGAAACAACTGAGATTGAAGCTGCTGTATATTCATTTCCCTGGCATTTTTTAATGTTGTTTTTGCATAGATTTGGATTCAGATCATGTATAGTTAGGCTGACTTAAAAAAAAAAACCACAAAAACAAACCCTCACAAAACAAAACAACACCCACCCCCACAAAAAAAAATTCTACTACTTTGCTTCAGGTTTATTTATCTGTGAAATGGCAGAGATTATTCAGACTACCTATGTCATGTTTATTTTGAAGGAAGACTATGTATGTGGCTGTTTTAAATGGGTTAGGAGCTATTGGCCAGCTTGAAAGGTGGACACTTATCTCTGCTGTAGAAGAGTTGAGAGGAAACTCAGCACAGCACTTAAATTTTACCCTTACATTTCATTAAGGTTCTGGAAATCCAAAACCACTGGCTTCTGCTCTGTTTGCTGTCGTGAAGATGTTGCATCAATCACAGAAGTTCAGTGGAGCACAGAGCTGACCTGCAGAGAGTTGTATAATGCCTGCTTAAAATATATCGTGTGGGATCGTAAAGCTTTTACAGATCTATTAATACTTGAGAATGAAGAATGTCCTTTTAAAATTCTTCAGTCTACATGCTATATTAAAAAGGTCCATGTCTGACTGCCTGGTCAGTGTGTTTGGCATCACTCTTTGTTTGGCTTTAGATAGTATATTATCATCATCAGAGGATGCAAATAAGCCATTACTCAATTTAGTACATCATCACTGCTGACTAAGGGACTGGGAAAATGGTTGGTTAATTAAATGATATACAGACTGTTCCCATATAACCTTGCCTTCGCAAACGTTAAACATACCTGTAAAGCCTATGGCATACTGTTTGTAGAGATCCTTAAACAAAATTGACAGAAACAGAACTGAAACCACATGGAGAAAGGAGAGGTAACTGGGAGAAGGGGTTTTGATTTTAGGCCTCCAAAGGAGCAAGTATATAATTTTCTTCTATTTCAATTTTAGCCACTGCATGGCGAAGTAGTACTGCAGCTCAGACTAGAGCTACTGTGGGCAGTAAAAATAAAAATACCAAGTTAGGAGTACTATTTTTACAGGTTTTAGGAAGGGAAAGAAACTGCATCTTTGGTCTTTTGTTTTATACAGCATCCACAGCTCTTGTAGAAGGCAAGCTCAGCAAGAACTTGAAGAAAATTCTCAAGAAGATAGTGGCAAAAGATGCCCATGAACAGTTGGCCGTGGCAGATGCCAAACTTGGAGGTGTCATAAAGGTGATAACTGATTTTGCCATTCTTCCTTTTGTTTCATGCTACTGAAATCTTACAGTCTGGTTCGAGAGATTTTGCAATTATTAGCAATCGATTATGCTATGTTTGTAGTGTGGAAGATGTCTAATCCTTATGTTTAAATGTGTACTGTATGATACTGGGAAGATTATGTCTTGAGTGCACAACTGAATGATACGGTAAAAGTGCACTGAGGTGTTCAGGTTTGCTTGATTTCTCAAATATTTTTTAGAAACCCAGCAGATTAAAAAATTTATTTCCCCAATATTCCCATCCAGAAAAAGAGGAAGAGGAACCAAACAAAAAACCAGCCAGGCAGACATGCTTGTTCTTCAGTAACAGATGCAGAAGTAATGGGGTGATGACTTACTGTCTTGTTGGGATTACGCATCATTCTGCCTGCCTTAGTCTACAAGCAGTTGTGCATATCCTTCAGTCCTTGCCTACCAGAGGAAGGACAAGTACAGTAGAGGTGGACTGCTTTCTCCAATGTCTCCGAGGCGTCAAATACTAGGTTCCCATCTCATGTCTGATTGCTCCCTGTTCTAGTGATTTTTATTCTGACCACCTCCTCATGCTGTCTTAGGAAAATGGTGTAGGCTGCAAAATGAGGAGGATTTGGTGTTAAAGTGAATAATACCAAGGACACTGAATTAATTATTCAGTCTTGTTCTCTGAAAAAGACCCAAAGCCCCCAGCTCTCCAGCTCTGAATTTTCTCTCTGTGGCCAAGCTGTTTCTAGTAAACTGCAAAATCTTGAACCTTCAGTTCCAGTGTCTACGTGGCAGACAGAGGATTATTTATAAATCTTCTCTTCAAACTGGAATTCTTACTGTGTGGGGAACTGGGGGTGTTACTACCTTGAGCATCGAAGATGACTGACACTGTTGTGTGACCACAGGATTGCAGTGGGAAAACCAGGTATAATGAGATAAGGCTACTGGAAGAAGAACTTTAGAGGAATGTCACTGTTGTGCCTGATTTTGGATCATTGATTTCCATCCTGCAGGACAAGTTGAATTTGAGTTGTATACACAGCCCGATGGTTACAGAGCTGATGAGAGGAATTCGCTCACAGATTGAAGGGCTTATTACAGGCCTTCCTTCTCGAGAGATGGCAGCTATGTGTCTGGGTCTGGCGCACAGGTGAGTTCCTAGAACAGCTCTATTTCATCCCATCTCTGCCCCGCTCCTGTGTCCTTGGCTATGCTGTGGTGTTCGAGGTGTCTCTGAGCGTGTGACATGGTCTCATACTCTGTAAGTCAAGACACATTTGTATCTGAAATCTTGTTTAATAAAGGGAGGGCTTTCCAGCTTACACCCACCCTTTAGGGAGAGGCTTCATCTTTCCCCAAAGTTGAAGTTGATGGGTTTCCTTTGCATGTTATGTACTTGAGGATTTGGTTTGAAATGTGTCTGTAGCAGTCAAATGGGTCTCTTAAAACTTCATTGCCACTGAGAGACAAGGTGATGACTGATTTATGCCAGAATAAATACCCTTATAATACATAATGTAAATGTTAAAGGCAGACCTGTCTTCCCACCTTGTTATCGCTGCCTTTTAGGTTCAGTGGAGCAGTGGTTAGATACAAAGTTGTTGGATCAGCATGGGGTCAAGCATTCATTCATGAGTACCTTTTAATCCATATTCTGACATGAGCTTGTACTGTTTGTGAGCCATTGGCAAGTTAGAGAGCTGCTTTGCTGCAGCTAATTCCATAAAAATAGATGATGTTTGCTTAGAAAATGGGCATTAATATTGAAAAAGGACTTTGAAGATGCAAGTCCTCATTGATATCAAGTGTCTTTTACTGTAGCGTTTTAATGAGAAATTTTAAATGTACATTAAATCCAGATGATAATGGGCTTTCTCAGACAGTGAGAATCTGTTCCAGGAAGTGTCTTCTGTTGCTTCACATGAGCGTTGCTGATATTTGCTGCTGGGTAGGTACAGGTTGTGGATTGCCTCCAGCCGCTGCACAACTGGAAGTGCTGTTGACAAATACTTTTTGTGGGGAACCATGCAGAGAGAAACCGATGGCCTGCTACAGCACTCATGTTCAGTCTGCTGTATGTGGTACAGATAGACTTAACTTTCCCTTTCACCCTGGTCACAGGATGTGCATGTACATGTGTCGGAGCTGTTGTGAAACTTGTGTCGGTGTGGCTTCTGGTCACAGCTGAGAGCAGTCAGTGACATAAAACTGAGTTGGTATGAATGAATGTACGGACAAGCTATATTAATGTAAAATAAGAACAGGTGGGACATACCCTGCAACAGGATGTCAGGATGCTGATGAAATTGTATTTCTGTCTCCTCAGCCTTTCCCGATACAAGTTGAAATTCAGCCCAGACAAAGTAGATACCATGATTATCCAGGCAATTTGTAAGTATATTTAGAGCTTAAATTATTGATGGTTCAGCTTAGGATAGCTGACTTCTTTACATTGTTTACAGAAAAGTATTGCTGTCGGTTTCCTCCTAGTGTGTTTCAGTAAATAGTGTATCGGTGTTCAGCTAGGCATAAGGTGTGTTTTCTTAATAGGGTTTTCCACAAGCAGAAATATTTTTAGGGTGATACGATAAACTGGTGTCCACTTTTTTTGTAGCATAGAGATCAGCTGAGATACAGGCAGTGTTAGTTCAGTTCTCTGAGGATTTCACTTCCCAACATGCCTCCCTTCTGAGTAGTGTTGGGAGAATAGGCTCCACAGGGCAGGATTTTCTGACCTTTCATTTTGGTGGTATCTTGCATAGAGGGCAGTGTAGAAGTAGACTTACGTTAGGCATGTAAAACCCACTGCAGTGTGTAATGCTGCATTCTATCTCCTTGCTTTCTTAATGGAAAACAGACTGAAGTTGTAAACGCAGCTAGGAAAGCCCTTTCCTCGTTTTTCCTTGAAGACATCCACATCGTAATTGGCATGCTTGCTGTGAAGCAGTGGTGAAGAACCCTGTTTGGAATATTAATTCCCAGACTGTTGTCAATGATGAAACATAGTTAAGCTGAAATTAATGATTTAATTCAGTTCCTTCGTCACTACCACTGAGACAACAGATGGGAATGTTGGTATTGCATTAGTGGGAAATATTTTAGCCTCAGGGCTCTGTAGCAATATATGCTGTGGGTGTTACACTCTTAGGTTGTAAATCCAGTTATTGGTCATATCTGGTAAATGGTGAGCCTGTTGGACTTCTGTTGGATGTATTTATGTTATAAAGACAACTAAAAGGCTTAATACAATCTTTTAAATCAAGTATTGCATATAAGATCAGCTTCTCACCATTAAAACATTCTTCCTTAAAGTTTATTAGATGGCTAAGTTTTACATCAATCTTGTATGTAGCACTTTGGCTGACTGAGAGGAAGAATAACTGGCTGCTGCTCCCCTTCCAGGGGAATATGCTTTGCAGCTGTTAAAGGAGTCTATCCAAGATGGCCCCAATGATGAAACTTTCAGGCCACACTCATGGGAATTCTAATATTTCTGTAATATTGAGCCTAGGATTATGCAGTTCTCTGAGAAGTAATGATTTCTAATGTACTGCATCTTATGTTTTGTTGTAGTCTTTATGGGGTAAAATACTTCAGTTCATCTCGCTTTACACTATTTAAACTTGTTGATTTGAGAGTCTTCCATTTTTAGATTACCTTTTCAGAAAAAAACAGTGCCTTCTTCTTTCTCTTAGCACTTCTTGATGACTTGGACAAAGAACTGAATAACTACATCATGCGCTGTAGGGAATGGTATGGCTGGCACTTCCCTGAACTGGGCAAAATCATCACAGATAACCTAACGTATTGTAAATGCGTGCGGAAAGTTGGTGAGTAATAAGGAGGCGTGAGCCTGGAGTATGCTGCATGTTGGTATGCAATGCATTAGTGGCACTGGTTTGTAGAGCAGCAACTCGCCCAGCTAGTCATGACCCTGTATACAATCCTGCCTTCAGCAGCAGTGTAAATAAGACCAGTAGAAAAACAGTGTATGCTTGCATCTGTATGTTGATGCAATTTACCATTTTGAAGCTTAAGAGGAAAGCTAATACCATATCACCAATCAGTTCTTCATGGACCACCAGAGTATCTTCTTAGAATCACAATTAGTCAGCAGACCAGTTTGGAAGTTAGCTGCCAAAAACTGAGGTAAAGAGAATCGCTGCCTGTTTGTGGGTGTTCTTGGAGACAACAACTGCTGTAATTATTCAAAGGAGCTGCAGTAATGACCACTATGATATTTTGGACACTTGTCTCACCTCTTAGGCATGGACTTTGTATTGACGATTTTATTTAAGTAATGAAGTTTGCAGTCCACAGAGAGACTTATGGTATTAAGGGAGATTTTTTTTCCCAATTGTAGGAAGAATTACATAGGTTTGGTTAGTGGTAAATGACTGCTCGCTTCCTGGAATTCTTCCTCTGTAACCTTGTGACTGAAAATTTTGCAGCAAGCAGCTACTGAAAAGATGAAGTATGCAGTGCTACAGAATAAGGGCTTTTCTTCTAGTTTCAAATTTAATATTCACGGCTAGTATAAACATAAAGTCAGAACATTGCCATCATCCTATTCCAAACTCACAAAATATGTCAGGCTTGACTCACTGTTGTTATTTTGGCCTTTTATCATTGTCTGTTTCTGTGCTTTTTTTTACTAGTTCATCTTGCCCCCAGCACAAACATGCTTTCATCTGTCCCCCACAGGAGACAGAAGCAATTTTGCCTCCTCTGATGTTTCTGACATCCTACCAGAGGAGATTGAAGAGGATGTGAAGGCTGCTGCCGAGATTTCCATGGGGACGGAAGTATCAGAAGAAGATATAAACAACATCATCCATCTCTGTGATCAGGTCCGTACACACTGATGAATGGCAATAGGAACTCTGATTTAGCCTCTTCTACCAAGGAGAGGTTTTTCCCAGGGTGTTGCTAATACACTTGTGATGGCAGTGATGATCCTTATATTGTTGCTTTGCTGATGTACATACATGAGGGTGCACAGTCACTACCTCATCTGAGCCATCTCAGACTGTTGATGTCTGTACAAAGTCTTCCAAAAGTGGCAGTCTTACTTTGGGGGGAAATTTTGGCATCATTGTGCTTTTAAGTCTTCGAGATAATGGTACTGTGTAGCCTCTTTTTAATGTCACCTTTCAAGCTAATTGATAAACCCTGGGTTAAAAGTGGGGCGCTGTATCCCCAAAAGAATTAGGAGCCCTATGCTCCTTTCATCTGGATTGTATGTGAACCCTCTCTTACTTTAGTGGTGCCGGTTGGATCCCTTTGTAACTCTACCAGGGAGTGGCAGAGTTAGGAGTTCCTGTTCTTGGTCTAGACTGGGCTGCTTTTTTGTGTGCATTCTAATTGTGTGTATTTGTATGGAACAAGTAAAGAGCATTTATCCCATTTCAAGAGAATGGTGCCAAAGATTTATGTGAAAACTGAATATTCCACGGTTTTGTCCTAAAGAAAATGTCCTTACTAAGTATTTTTGTTCTGCTTCGCTGTCTTTGGCATGTTGTCAGCTGCTTTATCAGGAGCTTTGCTGAGAAAATAAGTTGCATAAGGAAATAAGCAATACAGATCCAGTACACTTTGTGGATGGAGCTCTGCTCTGGGAATATACCTTATACAAAGCTTCCTATAACTCTGTCTCTTGGCTTTCTGCATTTTGCATTTTGCTAGTCTCCACTGGAATTCTCAGCACTTCCTCATTTCAATATATTTAGGTCTTAATACGTGTTAGTCAGCTAATACTGATTCCAGTAACCAAACTCTGTCTGTGTCAGGTGATTGAAATCTCTGAGTATCGGACACAGCTGTATGACTACCTGAAGAACAGAATGATGGCCATTGCTCCTAATCTCACTGTCATGGTGGGTGAACTGGTTGGAGCAAGACTTATTGCTCATGCAGGTGGGTTACACTGATCAATGTAAGTAAAGCTTAGGTGAGCTCATCAGAGGTTTTCTCTGAGGAGCTGGTCAGCTAAAAGCATTATGCAAGGCCCTGATGAACATCTTGTGGTAAAAGGGGGGAAGGTAGCACTTGCTGGTATTCTCAAGATTTGTCATGAGCTTGGTAGTAGTCTGTGATGATGAAGTTCTCAGTTGGCCTGAATTCCTTTTTGGAATATGAGGGCACCTTAAGTCACTACCTCTTCTGAGACAATTACTGAGCCTCCTGCTGATAGTCTAGTCACTTCTGAGGTAAAATGGTGACAAACTGGCATTAAGCTTTTATAGTCAGACTGGCTCAAGGTAGCAGCCTTATTTCAGTTATCTATTCTGCCAGTTCTGTGATGACACATTCTTGCTGCCAGACTTTGTCAGGGGTAGGCATTACTCCAGCAGAATATGTTTTATTGAGTCAGCCTTCTTTCCTGTGGCTGAAATCAAACCAAGACAGTTAGTAGAAGCGTGAAAGACTGAAATGGCTTACCTGTCCTTCAGGAAATGAATGTGAAGCAGCTCTCATAGAAATAGATGGCTCTGAGCTTCCTACTTTTGAATAGTGTAGGAATCTAGCCTCCTGCTTTGCTAGCTACTCTTCCAACAAATTACTATTGCTGTGTCACCTCCTTCTAGGTTCCCTCTTGAATCTGGCGAAACATCCAGCTTCAACAGTTCAGTTACTGGGTGCTGAGAAGGCACTCTTCAGAGCACTGAAGACTAAAAGGGACACACCTAAATTTGGCCTTATCTATCATGCTTCCCTAGTGGGACAAACCAATGCCAAAAACAAAGGAAAGGTGAGTTGCAGGATTGTTTACCAGCTTTGAGCTTCACAGTGAGGCTATTTGTGTGGCTTGCATTACTGTATTGCTTCACGGTTACGTGGAAAATGCCACTGTCCCACAAATCTTTGGATGTCATTCATTCCTGTTCGAAAAAGCGAATGGGATTGTCCATTCAATACA
>NW_010536517.1:20679-36080 GCF_000687285.1 Phaethon lepturus | reverse complement strand
TGCTGAGTTATGATGTAACACTGGCTTTCTCAAGGGGTACATTACTACTTTCTTCTATGTGATAGTAAACTAAGCTGTTACAGGGTTTAGTCTTGCTTGAAAATTGGACTGTTGTTGTGCTAAAGCTACTAGCGTTTGTGGCTTGCTTTTAAAGAGCTTAGGCTTTTATAATGCAGGTGGATGAATATGTGGAGAAAGCTATCCAGCTGGAAATTACATCTTGAACTAACCTGATAAAGGTTGGGGTAGAGTGGGATATGTATAACTGACTTGCTGTCTCAGATATTTCCCTCTATTTATCAAGAAAATCAGGTGTTACATTAACAGTATTTCAATGCTGAAAGAATGATGTACTAATTGTTTTTTCGGACTAAACACTGCTAGTAAACGGTTACTTTGTTCTTTTGTTTGTGGGTATGGTTTCCAGATCAGAGTGAATCATTGCCTTATGTTAAGTCTTAACATTTAATATTCTTTTGGCTTTTCCAGATTTCTCGAATGCTGGCGGCTAAGACTGCCTTGACTATTCGTTATGATGCTCTTGGAGAGAACACCAGTGCTGAAATGGGAGCTGAGAACAGACTAAAAGTAGAGACGAGACTGAGGCTTTTGGAAGAGAGAGGGGTAAGTCTAGCAGAGGGCTGCATGAAGCTGACATTTTTGTTTATGGTATGATTTTCTGATGCATTGCTTTCTGAGTCTTTTCCCTTCACTCAGTTGTGTGATCTAGTGTCACTCTTAACTCTGTAGTTTCTCCCAACCTTGGCTGGAGCAGTAGTGTTTGTAAGCTGGCTGCATCCATTTGTTCGTATGTCAGTTTTCCTTGTTTACATGCTTGTCTTCATTTATATTATACTGAAAAATCTCAATTCTGAAGAAGATTCATAAGATCATACCTTTGCATTCTAGTACATCTCTGTATTAATTGCAGACATATGCTTGTTACTTCATAGCTTCTTTCCTTTCACCTTAGGAAAAAAGCACATTTTGATTTTTCTCCCCTCCCCCGCTCCACATTTTGCACCATGGTTCCCCAAAATCTGAACACTGGTGGTGTTCAGTCTTAAGGAGCTTTCTCTGTAGCTAAAGCAAGATGTTATTCTGCAAATTGCTGCATTGCCCTCCCATCACCTAATGCATATCCTGCCTCTCTGGACCTGCTGTTCCATCTGTTGCCATCAGCACAGCATGCTGGAAGAACATAGGGTTCACTTTCCTCTTTTAGGTGGCATGCCTGCTGCATGTGATCTTATAAATGATGACTGGATTCAGCTTTCCAAGCTAGAAGATCTGATAGTAATGCTGCAGTACTGGCATCGCTAGAACAAAAAAGAAAAATCCAGAAAAACCTGCCTGCTTCTCCTTGAGCATTTCAGGGGAGGTGATACTTCCCATCAAAACAAAGGCAAGGAGTCATTTTAATACCAAAACACAAACTGATCACCTGACAAGTACAAATTTAATTCAAATCCAGTTTGGAGCCTGTACTGTGGTAAGGTTGGCGTTATGCCAGGCATAGGATGATGCCTGCCCTGACATGCAGTTATCCTTGCAAAAAAAAAGAAAGTGTGCACAAATTTGAGCTGATCTTGTGAATTAAGAGGAATGATGTTGTATGTCATGTGGCTGTGGTATGTTTGATCCAGTACTAGGGTGCCCTTTAATTGAATTGGGCTCTTGAAGAGCAATATTAGAAAGGCATGTGCCTTTCTCACCCCAGTTACCTCCCTGTCACTATTCTACTCCTACTAGTCTACTCCTAGGTGTAAGACTCATGCAGGTACACAAGAACCTGACCAATAATACATGTCTATCTTTCCATTTTTAATTCCTTTTAAGAGCAGTTGAACTTGTGTTGTGAATCATTTGCACTATGAGTAATTTGTTTTTCACTTCTAAATTTTTCTTTTAGATAAGAAGAATAAGTGGCACTGGAAAAGCCTTGGCCAGGACAGACAAGTATCAAAACAAGAGGTGAATAGTTTTTCCTTTCAGCTTGGCTGAGTAAAAATTACTCTCCATGTTTTTATTTCTGAGAAGCTTCTTGTTTGTGGGCTGGGTTGACTTAACATCCAGAAAACATTGTCTGTGCTCCTAAACACTGATGACAAGTCCCATTAGCAATGGGAATTTCCATTTTCCCACATTTTACAGTTGTGATAAAGCCAGTGAACTAGAGACCCAGTCTTGATTTTCTAATAGTAAATTACTGACATCATCAGATAACAAGTATATTTAGATTCTATCGGCATCAGCCCAAAAAGCTGAATAGTTTGGGGGGTTAATATATAGCAGCTTTAGTTAATGCAAGTCTGAATAAATTAAATTTGAGAAAATCAGAGTTTGAATGATTTTTTTTGACATGGAAGCTGTCCTAGAGGCCTACTTAGTTGTCTTATTTTTAGAAGGAAAAAAAAAACCCAACGCTTGTTTTGAGCAAAGCTTTGTCTCCTTGTTTAGGTCTCGTACATAAAAAGTAATACATATCTTAAGCAATAGATAGGAACTGGACATTGTTAGAGCAGTTTCTGGTGCCTGAAGTGACACTGTAAATTGCAACTGGGACAGCTGAACATCTAAGGATTTGAACAGACTATTATTAGTCTGAGCTGTGACATCTGGGTTTTTTGCTTAATTTGGTTGCAGGCTTCTTGCTTAGCTTGGCCTGCTTATTTTGCTGAACCTTTGCTGTAGAGAGGGCAAGTGATCAGCAAAACCAGGGCTGGGTGCTAGTTCTGTGAAGAAAAAAATAAAACCCATCTGCAGTCCCCAAACATCTCGAGCCTAGCTGTAACTTTTGTTTCCATATGTTAGGCATTTCAAAGTGTAGTGATGGCTGTGATTTCTGGAGCAGCTTTTGAAGACAGTGTCAGTAAATGAAGCATCAGGGCATGTAAGGAGGCAGTAGCTTAGGGAGGAGGGTGTTGAGGAGACAACATAGATGCTGCTTTTTGACCTCTTGAAATGAGGAGTCATGAATTCCTGCCAGGACACGTTTTTACTGTTAGACATGCTTTGCAAACGTGTCTAGGCTTGGGGGAGAGATGAGAGAGTTCCTGGCTGTTTGGCTTAGTCTGGCTGCCTAAAGGGGCAACTAACTCAGTTGCTGTCGGATTGTTCTTGTAGTACAAAAATGGCAGTACTGCTGCTTTATGGGGAGTGATTGAAGGGCTAAACTAGTGTTTTAAGGAGATTGGCAAGAATCTCTTAGTCTTGTATGGAACTGTAGATCTGGTATGAATTAGCTACATCAAAGTAATGTTTCAGAAGTTAATTGTGAGGTAGTTTTTAGAGATGAGGTTCAGTATGCTTTCCAAAAAAAGATGTGAGAGTGCATTACCTGTCTTTGGCATATTTATTTGCTGTTCTTTTAATTTTTTAAATTTTTTTTAGTTATCAGCAGTATTTTGACAATGACAAGGAAGCCAGTGAGCTCTTGCCTGGGTTTAGCTGAAGCAGAGTCCACTATTTGCGAAAGGCTGCATAATCAATTTCTGTAAAGCAATATGCAGTCTTAATACCGATAAGAATAATTTCTGACGCTTAGAGAATGAGTTGATGGTACTGTGTGCTAGCATTGCCACATGCTTCCCAGTGTAGTCACTAGCCTCAGTTGCTTTTGTAACCTGTGCAAGGTAGCGACTTCAGATTCCTACTTTAGGGAAATCTGGATGCTCAGTATGTGGCTGGAGTGGGGAATAGTTTAGGCTTACTGTTTTAAAATGCCTTTCTCTTTCAGTAGGAATTCCTTTCTGAATGAGTAAGAAAAAAATTGCTTCATTGCTATTAGGTGATTCAATTACCCCTGAAAAGATCCAGCTAAAGACCACTGTGTTTTAGCATGGCTGGTTCTCTGCAGCCTGTAGAGGAGTTTGGGACTGAACTGAACAAAGGAGCATGCAGTATTTGAGAAGAGGCAGATTCAGACACAGATTAGGTATTTGAATGTCCTGTACAGTCGGTGATACAAGTGATACAGAGATGAGCCATAGCATTACCCTGCCTTGTGAGTTGTGCCCTGTGAACATAATCGTGGAAAAGCAGTGCAGAAAAAATAAAAATAAAGCTATTTCTAATCCTGTATATATATTACCCTTAGGGTATGCTTATGTGGACTTACCAAATTATGGGGACCTATGTGCTTGTGACCATACAGCTGTGCTGGAAAGGCTTTCAGCAGCAGAGAGATCAATCTTTAGTACTCTGTAGAGCCTTGAACAGATATAAACCAGAACCAAACTCTTATTTAACTGTTATCTTCCGTTCAGATCAGATACGTGGTGAGTTATCTCCTGTAGTCATGATTACCGATGAACCATTCATGTATTAGAGAAAGGGCCTCACTATTTGTAGACGCTTTCTTAGCTGAGCAAGGTTGATTTGTGAATATTCTTGGGAGGTTATCTTGGAAAGTTTATGTTGAACTGCAGGATCTTGCCTGGGAGTTAGCTCTTCTTTTTGTTACTTAAACTGACTTGTTTTCTTCATTACAGTGAAGTAAAAATATTTGACCCGTCTGGTGACTCTACGCTTCCTGCTGTTTCAAAGAAACGCAAAATTCAGGAGGTGGAAGAACAAGACACAGAGGTTGCTGTGAAAGCAAAGAAGTTCAAAGCAGAGATGAAAGGTTAGTTGCTGCATCTGTGCTTCTGGCATGTCACCATGTGCATCATGCAGTGGGGCTTAATGTTTACAACCAGCCACAATACCTGGTTATTCTCCTTGGGTATGACAGTGTATTTAAAAAAAAAAAGTAATAATCCTTTATGGACTGACACTAGACTGCAGTCAATTTCCTATAAATACCTGCTTTTAAACAGCATATAAGAACACTTAAAAACAAAACTCTACTCATATTCTTCTTGCAGAATTTCTTGCTCAGCAGGTTTGTATTTAGTGGGCCTCACTATCTTGAAGACAAAAATGCTCTTCTCTGTAAAACCTGAACTTGCACAATTTTCTTTAAAGAATACTGTTTTATTCTGTATAGAAATGTTTTCTGGCATGTTTCAACATATAAACATTGAATGTCATTTCACCTCAAATTCTCACACTTGGAAATTTCAGTCTAAATTTACATAATACATGAACAGTTGTTACTCTCTGGAGAGCTAAAACTGAACTATGGCCACAGTTATTCTTTCCTTCTCTGATAAGGTACTGTGTCAAGAAGATTTTCGGACTGCGACTTCAAAATCTGGTTTTATATTATAGATAATTTTAAGAAACACTCTCTCTTCCCTCCAGTGTGCAGTTCAGTACCTCTGAATAGCTGGCCTAATACTTGCTATGATAGTGGAGTATTCAGTGTGTAACTTGGAAGGGGAAAAAAAGGAAAAGGAAGATGATTTTGTCATTTCTGAGAGAACTGAGCCAGATCTGGGGATGAGCTACTCCCAAGTTTTGTCAACTACCCATGCCTGCAACAGGTGAGGGCTGCCAGAGCCCTCCCTTTCTGCCCTTCTTTGTGCTGCTGTGTTCTAGGGTATCAGGGTGTAGTTATGCTGGTTCTCTACCTCTTTGTGCTCAGCTGATGCTGAGGTGTAATCTTTCCAGGTGCCGGTTGTTTCATGGTGTCTGTGTACATGGATGGAGCAACTTGCAGGAACCTAAACTTAGCTGAAAATTAGAGTTACACTGGAGGGAGAATCCTTTGTGCTATAAAACTGTGATCTGTGTCTCAGCTTGTTCGCTTGTACTTACCATAATGTGACAAGGACACAAGAGTACTTTGGAGGCTTGAACTTTGCCTGTTTGCCTTTTTTTTTTAATGTGGGTGTTCTCACAGCTACTGCTTTTGATAATCTTTTGAACTAACTTCCCTTACTATAGTCTCAGAATTGTTCCCTTGGGCTTCCCTTGCATTATCAAAGCAAGTGCTGGCATCTCACAGGCGTGAGTTCCTCACAGGTGAACTATTACATCCATTTTCAGCCTGGTCTCTTAGAGTATGAGGAGGAACTCTCTGTTCATAGATGTATTATTCAATGGTTCATGCTTTTATACACAAATCTGCTTGTGTTTGCTTCATTTGCTTTATTGATCATTGATATTTCCTGGTTTAGGGGTTGGGTAGAGCTTCACAGGTATCCTTGAGTTACCAAGAATTATTTGAGCAGTAGATGGTGTTCAGAATGCTTATGGACTACTGAAATCTGTGCTGTTTGCATGGGTTTTTTTTTTTAAACCTCCCAAAGCCTGAAGTACAGGATTCAGATGTGTTGCTTTCTTGCTGAAAAGATAGGGCATCCTTCAGATGTGTGTGGTTCATAGCTCCTGCTTTTCCCAGTTCTTCATATCAACTTGGTCATTTTATTTGGATACTTGAGCATTAGAACTAACTGTGCCAGTTGCTTCAGACTATGGAAGAAATGTTTTCAGAGACCTTCTGTATCTCGTATCACCTGTATGCAGAACCAGTCCCTTCAGCCTGTCCTCTTGTACCCTTTGTTTGCAAATTCTTGTATTTGACCACCCAGCAAAGTACATGGATTTCCTTGACACAGGCTAGACAGACCATGACCTTGCTCTTTTCCAGTATAGTTGGTATGACTGCACAGTGTGCTAAAGGGGCGGTGGTGGTGGTCCGAGAAGTCTGAGTAGTTCAGTAAGTTCCGTAATATGTGGAAGAGTGCAGAGGAGGTCCCAGCATTAAGAGTTATGTTGCATGTCTGCTTGAATATGCATGAGCCTTTAATTTCTGCCGCTCTTGGCGCCATTCTTTTTGATGCAGTGCTCTGTTAAGCTTTTCCCTGGTCAGAGATTACACATCCAGACATAGTGTTGTGAAAGTAGTCTCTGCCCCTTCCTTCCCCATGCTGTTTGTGCAGCTGCATGATAAATGGGGGTGGTAGAAAAGCAGCCCAGGAAAAAAATGGGCATTCTTCAGCCTGATCAATTTTCATACAGTTTGCTACACAAGGAAGGTAAGGGACAGGAATAAGCTGGGAAGCTGCTGCTGAAAAGTGATTTGTCAAACTGTTGCTTTAATATTTGTTGTAAAGAGGGACAATATTTTAAATTGTGCTAGCCTGAAATGTAAATGTTACTGCAAGATGTGTGGCGTTTTCTCTCCCGCCATTTGGGGTGCATGTATGGCATTACTTTGGATAGGAAGTGGCAGGGGGGGTGGGGGTGAGGCATGACTTCAAACCACTTACACGTTTTACACCTAAAGGGAAGCAAAGCGGATGGGTAGTGCCTGAAATAAGTTATAATCCGATTAAGGAGTTGTCTGTTAAAACCTGTTTTAATGGTGGGGGAAGGAAAATAGGACAGGTATTTTTGTGACTACAGTCTTTGAGGTTGAGTGTGGCTAGAGAGAATGTATGCTACCAAAAGGGCTAGCCAGTGCTCCTAATAAAGTGTTCAGATTGCATTTAAGCATCAGGATATAACAGCAGCTAGTCGTTTGGAAAGGTCTCTTTTGCGAAGAGAAATATCATCTCAAATTAATGGAGTGAACCCTGCAAGACAAAGCCTTAAATGTCAGCGAGATCATGACATGGCATCTTTATTGGTAGGGCACGTGACTTGATCCTGTACATGCAGAGCATCGTGTGGAGGAGGGAGGGTACATCAGGCTGGTGTGTAAACGCTTAGAGAAAATTGGTGGAAAATGGGTGAATGGAAGTACTGCTGGTGATCTCCAGCACTGCACAGGGCCATCAATCAAACAGCTCTTCCGGGTGCTGCTTTCTGTGCCTCCGTGCCCGATACTAAGAGCTGTCAGCTTTCTTGTCAGCTGCTGTGTATCACAAAGAAACCCCACCGGGCTTGACTGACTTAGAAGTGTTGCACCCAGAGGGGAAAGACCAGCACCCCGGGAGCCTTTATCCTCATTCTGCCTAGGTACAAATACTTGGTCTTGTGATGAGCTTTGCTAGAAAGCAGCAACTGAAATCTTCAGGAAGGCGTCTGCTGCTAGCTGTGAGAAGTGACAGTGCCTGTGAGTGCACAGTGCATTATCTGCAGTTGTAAATTGTGGCAGGTTCCGCTGCCTGGTGTGCCTACTTGAAGACATGTAGAGTAATAACAAGAAGTTATTTTTCCAAGGTTACCACCCAGCATTTTGCTTGAAAATGCATAGCCTGCCAATCCAGCTGAGTGAAAATGTGTCACGTAGCAAAATATGATGTGTATGCTCCTGCTGTACTGTATGGCTATAATGTAGTTTATGCTTATTTTTCAGCTACTTTTTATTTCCCTGTCATATGTAGAGAGGTGAGGATACCTATTTTTACACGTGTTTCGAATGCATTATGCTTGCACACTGTTCACTGTGAATGATGTGTATGGCGGAATCCACTTACAATTATATTTACCAGTTTCGTTATCTGGAATCCTTTGCTGGTTTGCTTCTGGCATTTTTTAATGTCAGAAAACTGCATGTGTTAGCTGGCTGTATTTTCCTGTAGACATGTCTAGAAACTTTTTACCCTGAAGCAATTTTTTTTTTGTCTGAAGCTTATGTTAGAGGCAGAGATTGAAGTGTATTTTTGAATCATATAATACTTCTGCTGCTTTGAGGAACTAAATTTGTGACAGAGTACAATCAAGATGTTAAGGGGTTGTATGTTTTGTTTTTTTAATAATTGCACTGGTTTTGTTTCTGTTCTTTTTATAAGTGGTGAGTGTGCTTCAAAATGAAACTGATTTGGTTTTGGGGGGGGAGTACAGTGAGAAAATTACTTCTTGAGTCACACCTCCAGTAGCAACTGTACATACCACAAACACCACTGGTTTCAGCATCTCAGTTTTGAAGCTACTGAAGGACAGTGGTTGCTATGTCATGAACTTATGAGTACTATGTACTGAGAAGAAACTTGGTATCCAGCACCAACTCAGTTATGCAATTAAATTTCACTTGGGTATGCTCCAGTAACAGCCTGGCTACTGCATAGGCTGTCAGCTTGATAATGATTTCTGCTTTGTCACTTTACCTGGAGATTCCTAAGATTGTGGTATGTATGCTAGAAAATAAGTGGTAAATCATAGTGCCTTGACCACTGTGATTAGATAGGCCAGCTGTTGATGAATAGTTCTGAAAAATAAATGTAAGAGGGCATTAGTAAATCTTTCCTTGGGTTAACGTTCCTCTCAGCTTATATAAATAATACAATTCCTGTCTTCCAGGACAGGAAAGAGTTTCTGCTGTTGCACTGAATGCTTTATGTTAGGTCAGCATTAAGAGAGCTCTGTGTTTGCCAGTATAATTGGTTAAGAAAACTGGTCTGCTTCTTAGCAAATTTCCAACATCAAGATAGGGAGATCCATGGTGAACAAGGTACTGCTGGCTGAACACTCATTTCCAAGGTGTGTTTTAGAGTTCTTCCACTGCTCTTGTGATGCTGGTGAAAATACTTGCCAAACTGTGGACAGTCTGTTTTCAGAAAGTACTTTGAAGGTAATTTTGCAGACAAATGAAAACATGCAAGCTTTTTTAAACTTTGAGAGCAACATATAGGAATGGTGTTTGTACCAGGAAATGTGAATAGTGCTGTCTGAACATTGTCACTTCTTAGGTAGTTGTATATTTTAATTATAGCAGGGAGTAGTCATGTAGGTAAGGGCAAAGTGGAGAGATAATAGGTGTAGAGAGATGTAAAGAAGGGGCAGTATGGTATTCGGTATTTTGCATTCTTGCTGTCATCATTGCATTCTCTAAAATCTCACAGAAAGCTTTTCCTTTTGCCTTTTACATTCTTGATAACTGACAACCTGCCTTTTTTTTTTCTCTCTTCTGTGGTACAGAAGAGATAACTGTAGAAGATGATGAACCTGTCAAAAAGAAGAAAAAGAAAAAGGATAAGGGAAAGCAAGCTGAAGAAGAAGAGGTACCAAGTGAGGAACCCCCCACCAATCCCCCAGTTGAGGTGAGGCAGAATTGCACAGCTACCTGATCCTTTATGGGAATTGGCTTCTCTCCAAAACATGTGGAGTGAGAAGGGAAAAAATACTCTTATCCATATAACCCATGGTATGCAAGAACAGTTTTACTCTAGTAAGTTTATTTCATTATATCCATCACTGTAATGTACAGGAAGATTTGCATTACAAACTAAGATCTGAGAAATTCGTGACACTAATGCCTCCGTGTATCAGGAGTGATTCCCTTCCTTTTCTCTGCCCACCCCTAGCTTTAGTCTTCTCTCTTTCTACATCTTTTCTAGTGAGGAGAGGTGTCCCTTCGTGCTGATCCACAGGTGTATGCCTAGTGTTTAGGACTAGTAGAGAGCAGAAGCTGTACCTGCTGAATTGATGAAGCATCATGTGATGTCTTCTAGCAATAGTAGAGTGGATGGGACCAAACCAAACTGCTTGCTTAGTTTTGAAATCCTGTTATTAGCATGGGGTTTAATTTTCTCCCCGTCGTTTAGCGCAGCTACGCTGCTTGACTGCAGTGCTGAACTGCCAGCAGTGTGGCAGACAGCATAGCTTCACTTGCCCACTGGCCCCACCGTGCTGTAAACATTTAGCAGTAGAGGAAGGGGACATCTCTTGGGTTGTGCTTTGAGTATGGCAGCTGCTGTGATGCTTTGAGTGTGAGCTGTTGCCTAGCTGCATGTGTTGCTTTGCTTCTGCATTATGCTTTGGTCATAGAAGCATTTGTTTGTTTGCAGAATACAGAGAAAAAGAAGAAGAAAAAGAAGAAAATGAAAGATGAAGACTGATGAGGAGCAGTGGGGAAACATTTGCCCTTGGACATCTGCTTCAGAGTAGCATTTCTTGACATAATTTCTTTAGCTTCTTGCTGAAAACTGTAACTTCC
The DNA here is from genome assembly GCF_000687285.1 of Phaethon lepturus. Classification (NCBI taxonomy): domain Eukaryota; kingdom Metazoa; phylum Chordata; class Aves; order Phaethontiformes; family Phaethontidae; genus Phaethon; species Phaethon lepturus. The sequence continues at coordinate 25,309 of NW_010536517.1, read as the reverse complement.
CTGTTTTGCAAGAGGGCGAGGAGATGGATTTGATAGCTTTCTTCTGTCCTGGAACAGGATACCCCAGTGTCTCTGCTACTTAGGAAGATTGCTGTGGTTTTGGTTTCTTTTGTTGAAGAGCTCACAATAGATCATCTTTTCACATATGCAGTCTCCACTGATAAGGAATAAAAAATTTTTATGGAGATTTTATGCCTCTGTCTTTTAACTTGTTTGCTGGTTTTCTAACCATTATCAGGACTATTTCTATGATATTATTTTAAATTAATGATCAGCAAAAAAAAAATTCTGAATGTGTAAATGTTGTGTTGCAGTTGATTCTTTAAAGAATTCAAAGGTTCTAATATTCTTAAGTTCTCCATAAAATTGATACAAATATCTCTGCATAATAGCAAAGATGTGTTGAACAGCTGAGGTGCGTTATTGAATCTGCTGTAGTTCTGAGAAAGCCTTTTTACATTTTTTTCAAACATTTTGGTTTTGCTGCACTGACTAGCAAGATTCAGACGCATGTTTTGAACTACCATGAGTTAGCTTCCAAATTGCTTCTGTGGTGATTGTGGCAAATTTATTCACTCGATTTAAAAAAAAAAAAAAAAAAAAAAACCAAAAAACACAAAACACAAAAACAAAAGCCCAGGGAAAAATTACTTCTTCAGCTATCTGATAATGAAGCTGAGAAGACAAGTGGTCTTTAGTAGTAGCAGAAATCAGCCATTTGTCAATTCTGCCATTCTCCATAGGGGATATAGATGCACTGAAGTAGCATCATATGATCAAGATACTAAAGCTCTTGAAGATTTAAGGTGGAAAAGGAAGCAATTTTTATTTGACTATGTTTATTGCTCTGTTTATTAATTAATATGAAAAAGTATTTTTTTTTTCTAGGTGTAGTGGTAGACTATTACCTAAACAAAATAGTAGTGTCTTTAGCTGGATAACATTTGGTAACTCTGCAGCCAGGGTAGCTGGTGCTTTTCTGTGGAATACAGCTCATTGACCAGCTCTCGGTATTTAACTGCCTGTGGCTTGCTTATCTGTTTGTGTAAATGGGTATAGCGAATCCTGAACAAAATTGGTAACATGTTTATTAATGCAGTTCTACCAGTATCAAGAACATGAACTGCTGCTTTTTTTCTCCCCCCCGCCCACCCTTCCCCCCCTCAAGGTTGCTGTGAGTTTAACTGCTATAATTGAGAGGCTGGTCAAGGAGCATCCTGAAACAGCATATTGGGACTGTGCTACCTTATTGCAATCATCTCTTGTCCTAGGTGTTACATATAGATCCTTCTGCTGCACTGTGTGCAGTCGCTGATGTTTTACTGTGCAGAGCTCTGGATTGCATGGGAATACTGGAGACCTTTCCAGTCCATCTGCTTTTTGCTAGACGAGTAAGATGAATTCAAGCTGAAATGTTTGAGCGGGCAGCAAAGGTTTTAAAAATTATTCATAATGAGATGGAAGACATAGCTATTAATGCCTTTTAATTTTTTATTGTAAATACATTTTCAAACAGAAATCCTTACAGACATGAGAGTTATGTTTCCTCTGAACTATTAATGTAGTCGCTTGCTCTAAAGTATCAGATAAATTATGTATGTGCTTCTCAGAAACTGTCCTATATAATTCACCCTATTCAGAAAATTTGTATGAACGTTACTTGCTTAGTAAGTCTAATCAGTGGGATCAAAATGGAGAGAAGTTATTTTTGCTTGGCCACTTTTTCCTCCCTTTTGCTTATTCGTTTCATAACAAGGGAATGAGATTCACCTCTTTGCTTACATAGCATATTTCAGTGGTTTATGATTGCAAGGCAATGTCCAGTGCACGCCAGCCTCCATCTCACAAGGCAGCCTGTTGGAGCTTAGTCATGAAGCAGCACGCCTCTGCCTCTCCTGCTCCAGTGTTGGGAGTGTTGATTTCAATATCAAATTAAACAGAGCGTCTACTTTATTCTCTTTCAAAATTTCTGAAATGCTGTAGGTTTGGGGTTTTTTTTCTGAATGAAACTCCTTTGAAGAAGAAAAGCACCAAGAGCTCAATGTATGTGACCCAGAAAATACTGGGTGGAGAAAAGGAAGCAAGTTTTAAGCTTTTCAGTCCTGGACAGACCATGCACTTACCTGCCACCACCTCTTCTAAGAAGGTAAGGAAGTAAGTACTCTTGAGTTCTGGTTTGAACTGTTAAACTCCTCGTCTTCCAAACAATAAGCTGCATATCCGAAAGGGCTGCTGCTGAAACATTGGTAAGTGTATTCAACCCAAGTGCTAAATATGATCGGTGAAAATAAACAGTGGTGATAGACTGCAGTCATTGTAAGCCGGGGTCACCACATTTCAAGTTGCTTATCAGTTCAAGCAGATAAGCCCGGTTTGCTCAGGCAGAGTTTTCCACAAACAAAGGTCTGGGTGTTTGTGTACAAGCTTGCACCTTAAAATAATCATAATAAAACCTACAGGTATAGTTGGGAAATACTATAAGCTCTCTACACAGAGAGGTGATTCTTCTTACCTAGGAAGTGGGACAGGCCTTTAATTGGGACTCAAGCCTTTTGGTCTTTTTACAGTAGAAGTTTAAATCCTGAGACTTGTACAACCTCTCTTGTAAGAAATAATTAATGCAACAGGGCATTTATGTAGAGCCCGTAGTATCGGTCACTAGTCTTTGTGAGGGAGCTGATTCATCAAAAAATGGATCTTTTATTTTGTTGATAAGCAAAACCAAACAAACTCCCCAAACTAATGTTAGATTAAAGATAGATGGTTTGAGTTGCTTGAATGCAGAAAGAACAGCTAGACGATGGCACTTCAAGCAAAACACAAGATCTGCCAAATAGAAGAATCTCAAACATTTTAATATGATACTTAAGAGAATTTTGTCAGTATGGATTACTCTAGAATAAAGCTAATAGCGAGAAATGGCTGATGAACTAGGGCTAAGACTAGAACAGGGTGAATGGAGGTGTTTCGAAGGGCTGGTGGACAGTTTGAAAGCATCTCGCACAGGTTCCTTAGGTCTTGAAAGCCTCTGTCCCCAGGTCCTGCCATCCTGGGATATAACGTGGGCTGCGTACACTCTGCTTTTGAAAATCCAGTCTCGTGTTGACTGAGAGCTGGAGGGGCAGCCCTCCTTCACAGCCCACGTTAATTCTTACGGTAGCCAACAGCCCCTTGGCTGTGTGCAGTTACAGACCCCGCCAGGCGAAGGCCGTGCCCCCTGGGGAGGGGGTTACACACAGCCTCTGCTGCACGCTGCAGGGGACACAACCACCAGCCCAGCTTTCTGGGAGCTGCCTGGTGCTCATCTAGTGACGGTGTGGCTCTTCTCTCCGAGCTGGTGGCCATGCTTCATCTTCCCTCTGAGGGGACCAGTTTTGTGAGGTACGTGGGCCTGCCGGGCGTCTGGGCTGAAGGCCCGGGGGCCTCCGGCCTGCTGCCCTCCCCCTTGTTCACACTGATCCCAAAGGAAAGCTGTGGCCTTTCAGCCGCGGCATCCCAAGTGGCAGAGTGCCTGGCGATGTTCAAGTGGTTCGGTTTTTTTGTGGATTTTTCTGTTTGGTTTTTTTTTTTTCCCCCTCTTCGGAACAGGGGAGCTGTGCCCCGTGCCCCCTTCCCTGCTCTGCGGGGAGAGCATCAGCACGCGCAGGAGCCGCTGCTGCTGCGGCACCTTCTCACCAGAGAGCCATCATCCGGCTGCTTTAGTAGCTACTTTGCACTGTGAAAGCCATTGCCAGGAAAACTAGTGTTTTCTTCAGGCTAAGACTGTAGTCTTTTGGAAAACAAATGTTTGAGGTTGGTTTGTTTGTTTCTTTGCTACTTGGGAATTTGCCTGGTAGTGTTCCCTGTGCATGAGGATTTGTTTGCATGGGACCGTTGGGGGGACGTGGCCGCAGCCCTGCCCTGCCCCACAGCAGTCCCTCACCCCCGTGCCTGCCGGCCGTGGATCTGCACTTCCTCCCAGGCATCTCCCGCTGCCCGCGGGCATCCCGCTTACTCCAGCCATCCACACGTTGTTCCTCCCACCCACAGACACACACCCTGCGCACGTCTTCCCTGCGTCCCCGCCGACGTGCAGCAGCTCTTGTTGGGCATCAGAAACCATGTGGAGTGACGCCGTTTTTCCCCACCACAGGGAATGGGATGGGCAGGCACCCTGCACTGCTCCAGCCGCTGGCCCTTCTGCTCCGGAGCTGAGGAGCTCCCCGGAGCCATCCCGGGATTTTGTGTGCCCCCACAGCAAGAAGGGCCTGCTGAGACTGAGGTAATGCTCAGGGGTTATGAAGCCTGCCTGCTGGGGAGGGACAGAATGGCTGCTGTCTTTCAAGGAAAACCTCCAGCTCACCCATTCCTCTAGAGCTGTTTCTGCACATGGAAAATCCCGCGAGTCAGCTTCCTGCGTCTGTGCCGCATCCTGGTGCCTGTGTGGCCCTGCAGTGAGGCTTCACTTTCTCTGGAAAAAATAATAATTTTATTATAAATGATAGACAGCTCAGCAGTAGCTTCCTCTCTGCCCCAGGGAGAAACACAGCAGCATGTTGTCTTTTGGAGTGGCTTAACGTTTTGAATAGAAATCTTGCTTTCTTAAATCGCTAGGCTCGGGCCCTGTGCCTCTCCCGCCGCCGGGGGCGAT
>NW_010536517.1:18883-20608 GCF_000687285.1 Phaethon lepturus | reverse complement strand
GGGCGCTGCCAAACGCGCTGTCCACGTTTACACTGGCTTATGCTTAATTAGCCCCTGTTCGAAATCCAGGAGCTTCTGCAGGCAGTGCCTGTCCTCCATGGGTGAGCCCTAGCTCGGAGCTTTCATTTTCTTTTCGCATCCTTTGCACTCTACCTTACTTCTCAAGGAAACGGTAATTCCTCTCATAGCAGTGAGCATCTTTATGTTCAATGTCTCTGTGTTTTCAGTAGTATTAATCTATGATAGATTTTTCTGATGTTCAACTTCTCATCCCAGTGACTGGCTAATGGAAACGGCAATTTTGTCTCCACCTCCTCAAGCAAAATACAATGAGGGACTGACGGTGATGTGCTGGTGCGAAATTTGTAAGCTACCTTGCAGTGAAAGGACGGGGTAGAACTGAAGTGCTGGGATGGAGAAGTGAGAGAGCTGGGCTGATGGTGGGGAAGCCAAGAAGGGCTCCAGATCCAAGGGAAACGAGGTAGAAAAACTCCTGTCATCTGGATCACAGCCCATTGGGTTTGCCACCTTTAATCTCTGATTTTCATATTCCACCTCTTCAAAACTGAGATAATGCCTCCCAAATCCCCTAAGTGTACAGGGCTCTCATTATCACATTATTTATGAAGCACTGTAAGAGCTCTAAATAGGACGTGATGTAGAAGTGTTGTGAAGAAGAGGAAGGAAGCCTGTTTGACAGTACAATGGCTGCAAGCGAGGTTGTCTAAGTCCACGATGAAATCTCTCTTGATAAAGCTGCAGCCAGTCTGAGGGAAGCCATGTTAAATTCTTTCTTCTCCAAGAAGGAATTAAAACCAGCTGTGCCAAAACACAAAACACTTCCTTTTGCATGGTGGCAAAAAAAGAGGTTTGCTTTTGTAGCTGTGTAGAAGCACACTTAAAAATGATCTTTTTAAAACTGGTGTGGCAATGGGTGGGTGGGGGACAGCATCAAACCCTGAGCTCAGACTTTATTGCTGCTCTCTACTGCAAGGCCATGCAAAATGGAGGCTGCCATGGATGAGAGACGGGCGGTTATTTATACAGCTGTGAACGTAACACCATAACACTGGAGATAAAGATAAATGCCATGTAATTGCCAATTACTCAATCGGTGTATTGCAACATGCTGAAGCAATAATGGGCAGCGCTGTGGCAAGGGAGCGTGCTTCCTCCCTGCAGCCAGCCCGCCCGCACCGCCTGGGAACGGCAGGACAGGGTAAAAACCATACTTGCCCTTTAGTACCGTTCTCCGCACTTTTGCTTGGTTGGCAGCAGGCGTGAGAAAAGAGGTGCCAAGCAGGGTGAGGAACACCAACAGGTCTCCCGTGCTCCTGTGCCGGCACCCAGCCCTGCCACGTGCAGCACGAGGGGCTGCTCTGAAGCTTTGCACCAGGGTGTTGGGCGCTTTCCTGGGCGACCCAGGAGTCCCTTTTGTGCTCCTCAAACCCAACTGAGGTTTCTGAAGCAGGGCGGAGATGGGGCCTAAACCATGCGTGGTCTCCTCAGAAGGCAGTTTCAGCTGTGGGATCGGTGCAGGCAGGTCTCATTTCCCGTTGCTGCGCGACAGAACATCATTGCGAATAGCGATATCCATACATTTTAACCCCAGGGGGTATAGTACCTTCTGGCTGCGGTAGTTAAATAAAATAACCAAAGATGTATAAACCATCCCCAGCATGTCCTGGACATGTGAACTTGTCACAGGTAGAAAGAGGGTAACAA
>NW_010536517.1:16716-18852 GCF_000687285.1 Phaethon lepturus | reverse complement strand
GTAAAAATAGAAATCCAAGTTCCAGATCTGTACTGCAGCATCTTTAAAAACGTCATCAACAACAAACAAAAAAAAAAAAGCCTTTGTCTAGACACTTGTTTCCTAATGTTGAATGCCGGGAGTTATTGCTCCTGTACCTTTCTGGAGACTTTCTGGCTGGGGAATGTTCTCTTTCCAGAGGAAATCCTTTTAACTTTTAACAGTTCAAGACTCTAATTGGGTGAAATAATAGCTTGGCACTCCCCCAAGCAATATGATTTTTATCTTTTTTGTTGTCTGCAAAAGTCTGGCTTGTTCCAATCCTATGAGTCACAGAGGGAATATGGATGTTGGACCGCCCTGGTATCCTGGGATGGGCTTCTGGTGAGATGGGCATGGGGTCCTCGGTCCTCTGTGACCATGAGGGTCTGAGACATCCTCCAGAGAGCTGGGGTAGTGCTGCCTGCCCCTCTCCTGCCTTCGCCAGGGATGACGATGTCTTGTCGCTGATGTGTGTGTCTCTAGGCCTCTTCATTCTTATTGAGTTATTCAAAGGGGTTTTTTTGTTGGCTACTGCTCTGGTTTCTCCAGGTGACTCATCTTACAATAATTATGGATTCATGCTTTGTCTTTGCCAAACACTAACTATTCATCAGCTTCAACTAGCATGTTTTGATGTTTTCAGCGGAGACTTAGATTTTGATGGTTTATTTAGCCCAGAAATAAGCCTGATAGAGTAAACAGTGGAGCTTTGAACCTCTCAGGGTTTTGTTTCTGTATGGTGGATTAAACAAACTGAGGTATTTAGCACAACTCTCTCTTCTTGGTCCTGGAAAAAAAGACCTGAAGCCTCAGGGTGCAAAGCAGCAGCCATGGCAGTGCTCTGCCTGCCTTGTGTCCCTGGGGCTGTGCAGCTGCTGGCGTGGCTCTGGCGCAGGAGGGGACCCTCTGGCCGCTCCCGCGCTCAAGGTCGGGTGCGTGCCAGGGACCACGGCTCACCCACGTGAGGATGAGGCACTAGTTTTACTTGCGCGTTGCATCAAGCAGATGAAGCACAGCAGGAAGCTGTGTGGATGATCTCGTCTCAGGTCTCGTCTGGCTCATTTGAGTTTATCACCTGCTGGTTGGATACCAATGGGACTGCGCCAGTCCCGACCCCACAGTTCATCCCTGTGCTCTCAGCAGGGCTCCTGGGGGGCTGCAGGTGCTGGTTTTAGCCTCCAGATCACGGAGAACCACAATGACACATCGTGTGTTGCCATTTCCCATCTCCATGTGGAAAATCCAGCTGCCCCTGGGCTCCCCACCTCACACCATCCTCGCTATCCAGCTGGGGACTCCATCCTCCCTTCGTGGTGGCTTGGGGCAATGGGGAAAGGACCAGAAGGAGGTGGAGATATGCAAACCAGGAAACTACGCTGCATAAAATACCCTCAGGACAGGTGGATGCACAAGGCTGGGCTGCGCAGGACTAGCTTAAGCTAAACTGAAACCGGCATTTCCCCCTGAATCCTTGCCTTGCTTGAAGCAAGGTGTCCGAGCAGCAAAATCTCTGTTGAGAAGGAAGCAGTGGGCCTCCATGGACCTTCTGTGAAGGTTCTTGTTCTCTCTCTACATCCATGGGACAGATTGAATGCAGGGCTTGACCAGATGCAACAGGAGGCTAAATCTGGAAAAACAGCGCAGCAACCAAAACAAACTAACGGGACATGAGTGCAGACATGTCCGTGTTGTGCGTGGTTTGTGAGCAGCAGGTTTGTCCGTGCAGCTGCTGGGCTGGCCGTGCCGTCCTTCACCTGCTGTCTCTCCTGCAGGAGCAGCATTCAATTGTGCCCCTCCAAATTGTGCCACCAGACGCTTTTCCTCCCGCTGCCACTGTGAAACACGCACCAGGTCAGCAGCTCATACCTGCCTGGGAAGCGCCAGCCACCATAATTTGTTTCCAAGGTAGGTTTTGTCACCGCAGGGCAAAGCAGCACACGGCGCAGGTGGCCTCGCAGCCAGTGTCCCAGCTGCTTGCTCGGGACAGTTTGCAGGTGAGGTGTGGGCTAGAGCGGCTCGGGTGTGGGTGGGCTGTCCCACCTCGTGCCAAGGTCCCTGGCACCCCGTCCCAGCGCCGGCTGCCTGGGGAGGGGCAGAACGGGGCAAGCGAGCGGG
>NW_010536517.1:4765-16700 GCF_000687285.1 Phaethon lepturus | reverse complement strand
GTTTGACTTGTGCTGCTCACGTTTATCTCTGTTTCTGTGTTACTGTGCCCTTTCCGGACGAGGAGCTCTTGGTCTCCTGTGCCGCCAGCGCTGCTTCCCTTGGGGCGTTTTTTTCCTTCTCCTTTTACCATCTTTACAGCTTGTTTTCCTTCCTGCATCTGCAAGGCTGCCTCCAACAAAGCCCCGGCAGACAATCTTATCTTGGAGCACAAGCAGTCCAACTCCTTTCACTACAATATCTCGTACCGCTCAAACGCTTGGCTGCAGCAAGGCCCCCGTTGGGGAGCAGGGCCGGTCCGCACACACCCCTGCCCGCGACGCCGGCGGCTTTGCCCTCTGGCAGGGGCACGGGCAGAGCCACGGCCCAGCAGGGAGGGCAGGAGAGGGGCAGCTGCAAGAGCTTGGCTGTAAAAAGGCACTTGGGGAGGTTCGTGCTGTGCTTGCCGTTTCTGGAGAGGAATGCTATTAATTAAATGGGTCGGAGAGATGACGGAGTCTATTTTTTCCCCCTTGGCTTATTCACTTGATTTGAAAGTCCTTTTATCTTTTCTCCCCTCCCCGAGTTTGTGGTTTTAGTATTTTGGCAATCAAAATAGTTGTCTCCAGAGCATTTGTGGGAAAGGGCTTCGCACCTATTTTCGGGAGAAGAGGTTTTAAAACCCTGCAGGGGAAGATGGATCGAGAACTTTCATTGCTTATGCCTTGAAGCAGATATTCCTGATAAGTAATGCATCTGAAACTATTAAAGAAAGTGCAGATACAAATAGCAACAAAATTAATTAAAGAAAATGAACCATTCCTTTTGCCTGGCCACACTCTGCAAACCAAGAAATATTTTGTCTTATACAAAAAGTGGAAAGCGATGTACTATCCTGACCGGGGCAGTCTGCAAGTCCCACGATATTTGCTTCATTTACGTTGCTGGGGCAGGGTGGGGTGAATTTAATGGAGCTGCAAGTGAAAGTCTTCGTTCTCCAAAGGCCTGTAAAAGGTGCAAGTCTCTTGAAGTCCGTAGGAAATCTAGAGTTACTGGGTGCAGAATTTCAGATGGATCCAACTCTCATTATGTTCAGTGGCAGTATTTCTACTTACTTTTAAAGGCGTTCATAAAGGGCCTCGCCGAGGCTATGCTGATGGGCAAATGCTTGAGATGACTTGTTCTGTTGTGAAGGTTACAGCCTTGTTCAGTAGCCAGCCATCTGTTTTATCAGATTGTTTAGCTTTTGTTTCCGAAGTCCAATGGCGTGCACCATCTTACCAACGAAAGTGGATGAGGAACTGCTATAGGAGAGCACTTCTATCAAACGCCGTACTTAAAGCACAGAGCAGGACCACAAATATTCCCTTTTACTAAATATCTTCTGATGCACTAGGTTTGGGTTTATTTTTGCTTTGCTGCTGCCTCCAGCCCTTTCTAACGCGTGTTTCCTGGAGCCTCCTGCCTATTTCCCACAACGAGTGGTGAGAGCAGGCGCGTCCCCTCGCCGCGGAAAGCTGCGCCGTTCGCAAGCGTTTGCACAAGGCTTCACTGGAAGCCAAAGCCGATGGGAGCGGGATGCCGGTGGAGGTGGATCCTCCAACGCCTCATGGTGTTGCAGTGAGTCACAAGCGCAGGCACCATGGGCACCGAAGCCTGTGACAATATAAGAGCACAGTCCAAAGGTACCTGTGCAATCTGAAAGTACAATCTAGGGCACAATCTAAAGGTAGCTCCAGGCATTAAGGAAAAATCGAGCGTTATGTCCCGCACCAGACGATCAACTAAAAAAATGACAGCGGTTTTACAAGTAGCAGCTTCTGGGGTTTGGCTGGCTCCTGGTATATACATTTGTAGGGTTTATTTTCCTTTATTTTCGCATAAAGCCTAGAAACTTATGCTGATAAAAGCTGAAATGTGGATTAATCGTGTGAGTCTATTAATCGCAGGCTATCAAAAACATCAGCTAGCATGAATCATGGGAGCTCGCAACTCTGATACTGACAGTTGAACAACTCCTGTTTTTCAAGGTCAAAACTACAAAAAAGAGCTCTGAGTGCATTTTTACACCCCCCCCCAAAAGTCAATGTTGAATAATGGAATCTGTGCTGCTTATATTTCTCTGATTTCTCGATCAAATTTGCTCAATATGCAGTTTAAACATCTGGGTTTCCTTTGTCAGCTGCTGATTGCCAGCCGCTCGTGAAACCCCGACCTTTAGAAATCCCTGCAATCAATGAGCTGTTTTGCCTGCCTGTAGTTATGTTTTATGCCTGCAAGAGAGGCAGGTTTTGCTTCATTTTTTTTACGCGCATCTCTTGTTTCTAGTCTCTGTGCTGTTAGCTCAATGGCAGAAAGCATAGGAAACGCTGCCCTGCCGGGGCAAGTCCCTCGAAACAGTGATCGCTCACCACCACCTTTCCCTAAATTAACGAAGTTGGGTGAAGTGTGGTGCCTCTGCCCCTTTTACAGAAGGTGGATGAGATCCTGCCAGTCGGCTTTCAAATTTGGAGCCTCTCTGAGCCACCAAAACCAGCGCGGTTTCCCCACCGAGGATGGCGTTGAAGGCCAAGGTCCCGGTGAGCTGAAGGGGTTGCTTGGAAGAAGGCAGGAAGAAAAAAGGGAACGAGTGTGGCCCTGAGCGTGGCCCTCCCCCTCGCCAGCCACCCACCAGCGGTCCTGGGGGTTTCCGCAGCTGCAGAGCGGGCAGAGGCCCACGCTGACCCCCATGGGAGCCCGCATCAGCCGCCCGTGCTCTGTGCCGGGGAAGGGTTTGGGCCAACTTCACACGTGTTTTTGGCTGGACTGGTTCTGCACAGCAAAAATGAGTGTCCTTGCTCTGCAAATGAGCACGCGGGTGTCGGATTTGATGCAGCTCCAGCGTTGCACCGTATGGACATGCTTTAGAAATACCCTTCAGCCGAGCTGTGTGAATCATCCCAAGATGATGCCGGACACTTGGTGATGTCTTCTTCTGACAACTACCTCTCTAAGATGGACAAAGAAGTCCGGGTGCTCTCTAAGGTACTTTTGGCTGTGCGGTTTACACAGAGAAGGCAGCTTTGCTTGTCTTTCAAAGGCCACAGGTAGAAAGTGATGACATGCCTTATGCAAAGGAGGCTTTTTCCCCCAGAATATGCTTATGAAAGCAAATAAAGAATCCGGTATTCCTACTGGGAGTAATCCCCTTACTGTGAGCCACGCTGCCCTGACATGGGAGGGGGACCCCGGTGAGGCGAACCCCGGTGTGCCAGCAGGACCTGCACCTCTGTCCCTACGAAGGGACCCGAGGAAGAAGGTGCCAGAGACCTTTGCCCACCCCGGGCTGTCCCTGCGTGGAGGGGACGTGCTTCCCACGCAGCCGCGGGCTGGAGGAGACAGTCTGGCTCTGCACCTACCCACCGTGCAGACTGCACATCTTGGTCTTTCTCATGTACGTGGAGATTAGTCATGTCAGGGCTCGGATGTTGTAACTTCTGATGGCGTAATCCTGCCATCTCTTTGGTAACTCGGAGTCTCCCTGGACAGGACAGGAAAGAGTTTAATGTCTGATATGAAAAGCAGAAACATCTACAAAGGTGAGTAGTAAAGTCCTTCAGGACGAACTGATGTGTCATAAAGAAACAGGAATAGAAGAGGTGCAGAGCTGATTTTCTTTTTTGATTTGTCATTCCAGGCCGCTTTGAACTGTGAATTTCTTGATAAATATTTAATATTTATTAGCAGTTCTATTTTGACACAAAATCTCCAGGGACATATAGTCTTAATACAGCAACACCCCACCCCCCCCATTTCTAAAAGAAAATTAAACTCCTGGTCCTGTTCACCGTACTTATTTTTAATCTTTCCAGAATTCTTATTTTAATCTTTTGCACTTGCTGAGATGCTGTGGAGGCCCCAGGTCCGTTTTGGCTGGTGATCCAGCAGAGCTGGGATGTCGCATGGGCAGTGGCGCACTGAAGTCCCAGGGGATGAGCTGCTGGAGGGAGCCTGCGGGGACCGTGGCCCTTGGGATTTGTGACAAATGTCACATGAAGTGAGCTGCCAGCACTGGGGACATCCCAACCCTCCACCATAGTCATACAAAAAGCAAGTAAGTGGTGAGGAGCGGGTATCTGGCTGTAAGCAGGCTGAGGGTTCACGCAGACCTGTGGCTCAGACCCATCCCCGTCAATCAAGGTGCAGTTCTTGTCCTGAGGTGGCTCGCTTTTGCCTCTTTTGATTCCATCGCCCAAATCATAGCTGAAACAAAACATCACCTTTCTCACACTGTGCATGCTACCAAAAATACAGTGTGCTTGCCCTGGTTGTTCTGTTTGCATCACCTCCTGCGTTGAGTAAGTCTCATAAAGCCTATCAAACATGGTTTTGGGGGCTTTCCCTTCAGCCTTCACAGCATCCTTCATTTCTCACTGTCTGCAGTCACCCTGCTGCTGTTGCACTATGGGGGAAAAAAAAACAACAGTTTTGCCTAAATATTTGCAGAACTCCTTGAAAAAAAACCCCTCCTGAGCTTTGACAGAGGCTGGACCTCTGAACTGAGCTGGGGGGAACCTGAGGGGCAAAGGTCTGTGCAAGCACCGAGCCAGCCCAGGGACTGTTGAAGGTGCTGCTGGGCAGAGAGGGAGGAGGGCGAGTCCTGCCAGGCTGAGAGGTGCTTTTGAACACTGCTGTTTCATCTGATATGATTTCATAAAGCTAACATTTAAGGGTCAGATGATGCGATATGCTGCCTTCAGACATTGCATACACAAGCCCAGCCCACTCTTGAGACAAAAGTGGCTTTAAGCCCCGTTTATCCATCTATCTGATCCATCTGTTTGCCCTTTGCCAGCTGGCATGAAAGGTTCTTTTATCTGAAACTATTTCCAGCTATTTCTCCTCTCAGAAACTCCGAAGTGTTTGCATGACTTGAAACAGCTATTTCCAGAATTTTTGGCTGGGGAGCATTCTAGCTTCAGGTTTTACGACAGGTATTTGAGCACGTTCCATTGCGTTTGGAAGGGCTATTACAGCAGGCCATCTTTCATAGGAAGGGTTTGTTTCCTGCTCAAAATATTGATCGTTTACTCATGTTACTTTCGATACCTCTTTAGAAATTGCAGGTTGGCAGCATATTACTTGTGGCAAGCCAAGCTCAAAGCACAAGCAGGAAAGGTTCGTGTGCTCAACAGATCTTGGACCAGAACGGAGGAAGGTGCCGGGCACCATGAGCAGCGTCTTGGTGCAGCTGCGGGGCAGTTGCTATGCCGGCAGCTGCCGCATCTTGCTGGGGCCTGGGATTTGCAGATACTCCATTTGAAGATGCACAGAGGCCTCCAGGTGTGAAGCCTAGAGCTGCTGTTGGGTTTAGTAACGCCCGGGGAATGGTATGAAGCTCCTGCTGTGGGAGAGAGGATCCTTATGCTGTTCTTGTGTGCCTGCCACTGGGACGCTCATTGTTTTTAATCCAGGTCAGTTACTTTGAAAAGACATCTTTGTTTCTGTTCAGCCCAGACATACCAAAGAACATTGCAGCTCTGCAAAGAAAGGAAAGGGGTCAGCAGTAATAATTACTATCTTTCTTTATGGCAGTACTCAACTACTGTGTGTTCACTTCTTCAGGAGTCGCTTTGACATGTCTCAGTGGAAGGAACTGCGATACAGATCGTATTTTACTTGTTTCAGGGAGCTTTGTGTGTGTGTGCTTTCCTTCATACCTAACAGCCCGGTGTTCCCACTTCCCTGAATAGCAGCCACATATGGGAGCAAATCCTGAAAATTGTCCTGTGCCTCACAGTTACACTGTATGGGTGGACGGACGGTGGCATGAGGCGGAGAACTTTAGTTACCTCCTGGAGAAGCGTCTGATGTGAAGTCAAGGCTGTGTAGTAATCGGCTAGCTTAAAAAGAAAATATCTCTTTTTGCCTTTTTTCTTCTTTTTTTAAGATGTAGCAATTTGTGGCCAAATCACAGGGTCTCAAGGGAGCATTCTGGCTGAAAAAATGATTTCAGAATTTGGCCTAGCATAACTTTAAGATAAAAGCTTTTATGTAATCACTAATTCACAGTCGCAGTTACTTTGGCTTCTCTCATTATCATTCTGAAGTTATTTTTTTCATGCTGGGAGTTGGATTTTCCTGGCACTGCATCTGTTTTCAGCAATGTATACACCACAACTGCTGACAACTAGGAGTCGGATCCCATGTTCCTCAACCCTGGCTGTAGCTTGTTTTTTCTGGCACCGCTTTAAAGTCTCCCATCTGCACTTGTCTCCCGATGACCAGCGGCGGTCCTTCAGCTGCGTGAGAAATGCCTGATGTTATCCTGTTGTTCTCGCACTCCTCCGGACCCGTTTCTCGGGCCGGGCCGTGATCGTGGTCCTGCGCCGGCTGTGTGGCCCCCGCCTGTTCCTAGATAGAGCCTTATCGGGGCCGGCTGCGGCAGCACTCTCATCCCCTTCCAGCCCTCCCCTGTGGTTACTGGAAGGCCTGCTAGCTTTGTGCAGTTTAGCGTGGCAGACGCGGCGCTCCGCTGCTTCTCTGGTTTTTCAGTCCTCTTTGCTGCTCCGTAAGATACTCCCCTCTCCCCCCGACCTCCATTCCAGCTAGGATCTGTAGCAGATCGCCTCTGCACCCCTCAGCTGCCGAGAGCCGCAGGCAGAGCTCTCTCTCTGCCTGCCTCTCCTCTCCGCTGACCAGGCAATTTTTTCCAAGCCTGGTTCCAGGACATGCGTATCTCCAAGGTCGCCCCATATCCTGCTTACTCATGAGATGCTGCTGTTCCTCTTAGCAGCATTTTGAATGAGCACAGCTGGTTTATGCTCGGATTCCTCCCGACTTGGCTTACCAAGAGTATGACTTTCTAAGGGATGCGTGCTGTTTGGTAACAAGCAGGTGTCCTTGCTCAGTTGGGAGGCTGGATATTTTGCCGAGCTTACTCTACAGTTTAATGTGTGCACGGTGTGCTTGACGGGTTAATAGTATGTTCATTCCTCCCCCACCATTTGTCTGGGTTTGTTTATTTTGGATATTCCTGTTATATTCAGTTTTGTTTGTTGTTTTTCATTTTGTTTTGCAGGTCCCTCTCTTTTCCTTACTTCTGCTCAGCTCAAAGGAATCCTTTTTTGAGCTTTCTCAGTATTCGGGGGGGAAAACTACTATTGCTGATGAGCGTTTCATGCCTCGTTATCGTGCCTCGCCAGACAGGGCATGCAGGAGCTTGCGCCTGCATGTTCCTTCCCTGTCCTCATTCAGGTGTCAACTTACTTTCATCTTCCTACACCTCCCAGCACGTGTTGAAGCTTTCCCTGGTGCTCAGGGTCTCCACTACCTCCGTACCACAGCTGACTTGACGTAGCAGTCTTCAGCCATCCCACTTTCTGCTTGCACCCACCCGCCGCCACCAGGAAAACGACATTACCCCAGGCGGGGAACAACCTCCTCCTGGAGCCCTGCTCCCACCGGCAGTGGCACTGGTGGTTGGGCACGTACTCCTCCCTCCATTGGGAGAGCAGGAGCATCCCAGCCTGGCTACGTTTTGCAGAAAGCCATTTTTCTGCTGAGCTCCTTTCCTGCCTGCCGGTGCCCCGCTGGTTTCCATGGTATTTGTGGTTGTGTAGGGGTGGCAATTTTCAGCATCCTGGCAGCCTTCCAGGCTGCCTCTCTATAAAACCCTGTACAGTTTCAAATGGATATATATTTTTCTTATTTTTCCTTCATCCCACAGAACTGCTGTGTGCTTTTAAGCAGTTAATCCATTCCATCCTTCGCTTATCTCACAGGCACAGTGCAAGGTTGTGCCCCTTTTTGCTGGCAAGTTGCTTTGAGATCTTCTGATGAAAGGTTTGCCATAAAGGAAAGGAATTATCATAGCCATGCAATCGCTCTGATTTCCAGGGGACAGTACAGAGCATCCTACTGAAACAGTAACAGAAGGTCCCAATGACAACAAGCTGATTCCTGGAGCTGAACTTAAATGGGATGGCATCCCCATGCACTTCCATCCTATTGTGTAAGGGCTCCTTCCGTGTTTCCATCCACCCTCTGAAAGCTGCTGTGCCCTGGCAGGAGGTCAGTGGCTGCTGCAGCACCGGTGGTGGATGTGTGCTCCCAGCCCAGCTACACATCTGTAGTGGCAGTGCAGAAAAACGTCAGGAAAATCTTTCTTGTTACGGACAAGGCCTAATTCCTGACAATCCTCCGTTTTGTTTTGCTTAAAAAAGCAAGAACAAAACAAACCAGGGCTTTGCTCTAAGCAACAGTTGGAGTAAGCAGAGTACACATCTGGTCTCAGCTTCGCGCAGGCTTTCATAATAGTCTCTAGCCATAATGGTCTCATTTTCTGGAAGCGAGTCATTGCTGCTCTTCGGGTTGAATGAACTCTGATCAGGCTTGGACCTCGACATGTCAGGGTGAAAAAACACCTCGCGCCTGAGCTGCGGGAGGCCGGGGAGTTGAAGCGGGGGGGTACTATGTTTGGATATGCACAGTGGCCTCCGTTTCATTTAATTTGGGAAGGGTGACTAAATGGTGACCTTCTCAGCTAAAGATGGCAGGTCCGTGATCTGTGGCTCTGGCTGTTTTGGGCTCACTTTCACCTGAGAGTACAGATACGTTTGGCAACGCAGGCTAATACCAGATTGGAGGCCCCTGTTGTTGAGATGGGTTTGATGGCCCCGAGTTGGAGGGACATGCTCTTTGGTGTGCTAAAGGGAAAGGGGCTGCAAACGGCAACACATACTAACTTCTTGTATCAGTAGAAACCACAGGAGGAGATAATATAGTAGTAACAGCTGCCCCTGGAATTATTTGTGTGCATATTTGGCTCCAAAGCTTTCTGCCCAGCTGGCTGGAGGTCACTGTGAGCGCTGATAAGTATTTGCCAAACACCAAGAAGAAGACAGGACAAGGTCAGAAGCTCTCCTGGTAGCAAGGCAGAGTGTGTTTAGCAAAGACTGCTATCTCCCAAATTGGGGTGAGAGATTTCATCAACAAAACACACAGGGGAGGTCTGAACGCTAGCAGAGGGCAGGAGAAATCTGCTTTACAGCTTTTGGCTAAGCTGAGAGAAACATGGGACTTGCCGTCTCCTTCTGAGCAGAGGATTATCTGCTGGCCTGTCCCAGGGAGCCCCTCTGGGCGGGCACGGAGAAACTCTGGAGCCTTTTCCAGCTGTATCTGAGTGCAGCGGTGTCAGCGCAGCCAGCTGCCGGAGCCTTCTGTCCCCTGCAAAACGTCGCTGCCACCCCCCCAGTCCCGTCGCTGTGTCCGTAACCGTTGGGGCCGGGCTGCCGCGGGATGGAGAGAAGGGAAGCCCAGCTCTGGCTCCACAACAGTTGTGGGTACCTGCACTCGGGTGTCTAAATTCGGGGACATTTGAAGTGGGGCCCTTTGCTCAGCTCTGCCCCTGTCCCGCCCGGCAGGCGGGGAGCCCCAGCCTAGCACGGCGCCGCTTGGGGCGACCAAAGGGCTGAGGGGGCTTGCAGGTGCCCATGCCTCGCCCAGGGACCACGCGCATGGATGCGGCCCTGGGCGAGGAGCTGAGGGAGAGCTGAGGGCAAGCTTGGGAATGGCCTCTGGAGGCCTGGTGCTCATTTGTGAGTCAAATGGCCTCTGCAATTCCAAATGACAGAAGATAGCATGGGGTGAAGGGAGCAACCGTGCCCTCGACACTGGCTGCGTGCCCGAGCAACTCCAGAGCGGTGCCAGTGGCTGGAGTCGGTGGTCTGGCCTGTATCACTTCAGCAAGGGGATTTCTGATGGATGTTTCGGGGAAGCAGTTAGTTGGGTTTATTGTTCTAAATTGATCCACGAGAGCCAAGCAGGCTGTACAGAGATACTGACTCATTTCTGGATCTGAAGGAACATTCTTCAAAGATAAAAATAAGTTTCAAAATTGTCAGGCAACAGATGTCATGGTACAGGCAGAAGCATAAGGGGAGCGCAGTAAAAGGCAATAATTTTACTTTCATCTTTCTCCAGGTGATGTTCCTGGAGCTGGCCGCATGCAGGAGAGGGAAGGCTGAGCAGGCACACTCAGAGCAGCACCTTCCCCTGGAAGCCACGGCTCCGAGAGGGGTCGGCTCTCTGCCGTCGTGCTTGCGGTGGCAGGAGGCCCCGAGTTAAAAAACGCTTCAATTTTAACTCTGCTTCCGCTGTTTTTTGCCTTTGCGAGAGAAGACAAAATCTGAAGGTCTGCTGCTAGGTTCACATTTGATGTATCCTTTCTCATCGCAAAGGAGACCTGTTGTAAGAAGCCTGAGCAAAAGCCGTCCACTCGACGCTGCTGCTGACTCTTGGGAAAGGAAAAAGCAGAGACCAAGGAACCAGGTAACAGCAGAGGCTGAGAACTGCACTGCAGCTGCTGAAAGACACGGAGAGAAGGGGATGTGTGCCCTGTTTCACCAAATGACTGCCCAAAACAGCAGCCTCGGAGGAGAAACACAGCTGCAAAGGAGCTGCCCAAGAAAGGATGAAAACAGGTAGGGGACAAATGCAACCCTGGCTGTGCCGCCGTCCTCACCGGCCATCCAGGCTTGGCAGGCAGCAAGGAACATGTTGGAACCGTTCAAGGGGTATGATGTGTCCTCCGGGAAGTGGAGTAACACTGAGGCTTCACACCTCCAATGCTTGGTATCATCCAGGGGCAAATGGTGCCACCGCTGCCACCATTCAGGACATTTGGGGAGCGCTTACATGCGTGGATGGTTTGCCATTAAAATATGTCATTTAAAATAACAAGTAACAGCTACGTTTTGTAGGAATTGCTTCTCTCCTTTAGACGAACGGCTGACACTTGTCAAGCCAGCGTGGAGTTCTAGGAAGGCCGGCAATGAGGCTGCTTCCTCCAGGTATCCACCATGGCAAATTGAGTGCAGGACCACAAGGCTTTATCAGAGGGTTTCATTTTGTTCTCAAAGGGTATTTTTATTAACTTTCTGCTAGAAGTATTGTGCTGATTAGAGGAATACTTTTAGGTCTAATTGTTTGCGAGAAATTGAAGAACAAAAAGGAAAAGGTGGCTTTCAAAAGCCAACCTGGCTTGCACTGGAAATAGCTCATGTAGTGATTAAAAAACCCCCAAACAACAACAGCAAAAAAAAAAACCACCCCACCTCAAAACCAGAAGGAAAAAGGAAGGTAACAGTAGGGAGATGTCATGAGTTCTGTTCCCAGACGCTTGTCGTGAGTGTGAGAAGGCCCAGGTAGCTCTCAGGAATGAAACCCTGCAGGTCTGTGGCGATGACATACCCCTCTGCTACGGACCAGAAGATGGTTCTGACACAACTCATTACATCTCTATTTCTGACTAAGCCCATTGTTGGGTTTAATGAATAAGTGATGTTTTGAACTGATAAACAGCCTGCAGCAAATTTCCCATTTTATGTTGTGAAGAACAAGCTGAGAGATTTAGGCAAGCTGTAAAGGGCCTTTAACATAGGGTTTCAGGCTTTATTCAAAGTGGGAGGTGCTTCTCAGACCTAGCTTGAAAGTTTCTCTCACCTCCACCCCCAAAATGGAGATAAAGTTTCCACAGACTAAGCACTGTTATCTCTAAAACAAGACAGTAACTGCTACGAACATTGTTTGTAGTTCATTATCACAGGGAAATATTGTGTATTATGAAATGTAAAAATATCTATTAACTATTTCACTGCTAATCCTTTTAGATACAAAAATATTCCCTTTGTGTGTTAATCCCACAATATGCACCTTCCTCTTCCTTCTCTTTGAGTACTGAAGGCTTACCTGTCCCACACCCTCACCTCCTTCCTTTTCCAGGCTTGACCCTCGCATCTTTGATCATGCAGTTATGGGCTCCCCATAGGAAACCATCCTCTTTACCAACAGCAGGGAATGTGAGACCAACATAAAAGAAGTTTAATATAAAAATAAATCTTTCCAGGGACTGCCACAGAAGTAGTGTAATTAATTTTTGTATTTAATTAAAAGTCTCCCATCACAATGTAAACAAAG
>NW_010536517.1:0-4734 GCF_000687285.1 Phaethon lepturus | reverse complement strand
CCACAAACTTCGTCTTCCGATAGAGCATGATGATGTCAAAGACTGTTGTGATCTCATTGCAGAGTATGGTTCATCTTGCAATAGATTACACAGCAACATGGTAGAGTTAGAAAAACGCAGGTCTGAAAACACTAGTTCATACTTGCAAATGTTTTTTTCTCTTTTTTCAAAGGCTTGAAAGTTGGTGCTCTTTTCTGTGCTTCAGAGACAAAGAAAAATGAAGCTATAACAGCCTTCAGATGGACTTTTATGAGTCTAAAGGCCAAAAGTAATGTCTGGCACAGATTATTTAACTGGACTAAAGGGGAAATGAATTCCCTCCGAGGCAGGGATTTCGATTTACCGTTTCCTTGAGGCTGTTGGTAGAACTGCGAGCGTGAGAGCCTGCTCTGGTATGTGATGCCACAGGAGGTTTTGCCAGTCTCACATCTTGGCAGGGCAGACCGATAGTCGTGGATAGTGCTTTTCCTGCCTGTCAGAAAGAACAGAAAGGAATGGACTTTCCCCCACAAAGGACTTTTCCGGGGCTTCTGTCACAGCTTGATGTCTCTCTGCTCCTTTTTTGTGGAATCTGTTTTCCCAAGATGAAGCCAAGCCCTGGAAAAGGAGCAGAAACTGACAGTAATTCAGACAAGGTTCAAGTGATGCTGGTAGGTTGTGGGAAGGCTCTGAAGGGCACAGTGCCTTTCCCTATTCCCAAGGAAATGTGTCCATGCTGAAGAAAGAAAGGTACTTCTGGGTCCAGGTTGCTTATAAAGTCCCTGGAGGATTCACCATTTTCCTTTCTGCTTATCATATGCCCACTTCTCTGTAACTATGGTCTTCCCACAGCCACCCTTGCTAGCCTGACCTAGAACTCCAAAGGGACTTAACGGGGGTGTGTTAATGCCTCTGTGTGACACCCCGGATTTGCCACTGATGGGAAAAATCTGTATAAAATAAGTAACTGAATACTTCCGAGGGTAACGACGTCTGCGTGTGATTACTTGCTGGGCTGCACTGGCTGAAGCTTTAGCTGCTAACTCAGCAGACTGTAAGTAGACAGTATTGTCTTTTCAGTTCCTTCTGGCTGCAATTCAGGATGTTAATAATAATCTAGAGAGCTATATAAGGCTTGGATCGTAGCTATCAGAAACCACCTCTCTCTCCCTGTACTGTTACAGGAGGCGAGATTGGGGAGATGACCTTGCTGACAGACTCCTAATTTAGCAATGAGTGGCAGGCATTCATGGTGGAGACCCGTACCAAATCTGTTATTTATTAAGCTATTATTTAGGATCCAGAATGGGAGTGTTTATTTGTAGGAAAGTCTGTGAACATCTTGATTGCTGTTTTAACATATGTTTATGCATCAGAGTCAATGCTATGGGGATGCTTTGTTCTTAAATTAGGAACAAAGTATCCCCTAAAAGCTAAACATTGGGCCATGTTGTTATGCTCTTTCCCCAATACTTAACGACAGCACTGAGAGAACACTCTGGCCAAGCTGATGGGCAGCCAAATATAATTTATGGCTTGTTTTAAACTGATTTGTTGACTTCATGAAAGGCCCTGTCAAAAAGAACAGTCCCCCGAGTCCTAGCAACGATAACAGTTATGTTGTGTCAGCGCTGAAAAACTCTTGGATAACAGTGAACCTACCCTGAGAAATCTTTTCAAAGTGCCTGAAAATTGCACTTTCCAAAATTAAATGGGGCTCAAGCTGTTGTTTGGTAGTTCATTTTGGTTTTCTTCATGCTTCATTAATTTTATTTTCCGCTGATTTTTCATGCTTCCAAGAGAGTATTTCATAGTTTTCCATATTCCAGGTGATTCAAAGTAAACATGTATCGTTTACAGGGGATGCTGCTAACAAGGGCATGTTTTAATTTCATTTATGTACAGTGTTGAATTCGCAAGTGTATATCAACATGTTTGTATCTGCATCAGTATAACCAACAGCGGGAAACATCCGAGATGCACATCAGCCTTATTCCTCATCTCGGTGCCTCACTTTAGCACAGGGGCAGCCCCAATGTGCTGCACGCGGCTGTGTCGTTCAAAGCTCCCTTGCCCAAGGGCAAGACACACGTGCTCTGCGGTGGCCTTGGTGTGTATCAGCCTGACACCTCAAGGAACTTGCAGCCACCATACCCCGGCTCCTCTGCTGCTGTCCTCCTTGTCCCCTGCCCCATGACTGCCCTCCAGGCGCAGCCTGGCCCCTGCCTGATTGGGAGACAGCGAGCACGGTTGCAAAAGACCATCTACTTCAGAAAGTCTTTTCTCTCCACTCTAGTTTTTAACAGTCTTGCCTCCACTAACTTCAGTATTGTTCTTTCATTGGGTGAAGTTCTTCCTGATGGAAATACAGTGCTTCAGTCAGAATATTTTCTTTTACATCTTGGTAAGTTACACAGGTTTTCTCTTGTCTCCTCCCTACCCTTACCTGAACCTGCACCACTCATTTACTGTGCTGCAGCTCTGCAAGTCTTCAATATCTTAAGTATTTTTCTGTGGGTCTTACTTGACATTGCTGAATATTAGGCTAGCGAAATCCTAACTTACTGATAGAACTGTATCACAGAAAGAATCATAAATATATTCTTGTCCAAGCACGTAACAATGAGTGAGTCTGAGTGTGACAGTTTAGATCTCTGGTTTCCCCCCACCACCGTGGGAAAAGGAAGCCGCTTCTGTGCTTAGACAGCAGCGATTACTTCCCACATCTGTGTGGTGAAGTGGGGGTCAGCCCCTCCCTGCCCCCGCCAGCTCCAGAGAAACAGAGGTGCAGTGGCTCCAGCTCTGCAGCCCAGCATCGGTACACAGCCAGGGGCCTTTCGCAGCTTTTGCAATTGCATCGGGCTAGGAGGGACCTGGCCCTTGAGGAGAAGGTCTTTTTCAACATTCAAAATATGGTAGGGAAGAGGGAGAAAGTCTTGCAAACCGCTGGGATTGCAAGTCTGGGAGATTAGTCCAAGGACTAATACGCTCAGGCGAAGCAGATCCATAGCCCCATGGCCTTCACAGGGGTGTTTTCTTGATCAGGATCTGGGTTTTTGTGAAACTGAGGGGAAATAATTGTATCAAAAATAGCATGTCTTGTTCCTGCTTTCTAGGAAAACATAGAAGGAAAATCCAATCCGTTTTGTGGAGAGAAAAAAGAAAAGTGTTTTAAGGCAGAATATCTGTTTTGTACAATTTCTTGTGGAGAACTCCCAGTATTAATTAATGAGCCCAAACTAGAACAATTAAAAGGAGAATTCTGTCACTTACTTCAGGCTGAGCACGTTTTGATACATGTCATAAACAAATTACAGTAATTTTCTTTTACCATCTAAACAGTGAAAGTGCTGTGCAACCCACAGAGTTAGGTTCTTGTTTGCTGTGAACAAAGTAGATCTCGCTTCTTTTATTGGTAGGTACAGCTGGGCAGAAGGTATGTTGCATAGTTCAGTGTGTTTGCTGAACCAGAAAACAACACTGGGTTTTGGGCCCACCAAAAATACTCGGCATTGGGGTTTTTTTTAACTCTCTTGGAAGTAAAACTGTTCTGTTTGTTGTTAGGCTTGTTTTTTTTCCTTCTAAAGGTTATTTCTTGACAGTTCACATTCCACAAATAACAGGAAGGATACTGTGGTTAACATGTGGTTGCAGTTCTGGAAAGTGGCAATACAAATTACAATCTGGGATTCTATATTTTATTGTCTCACCAATATCCATGTTAGATCTGCATAGATTGGAAATAAAGATATTGCAACAAACTTTTAAAACATTTTTATAACTATCAGCCACATAAACTCAGCCTGACCCTAGGAATGTCAAACTATGTCTCTGTCTGAAGCATCACAATGATAAAAATCCTATTAGAATTTATTTAATAATTTTCTTGATGATGCAAGAATTGGATTACATCTGTTTCACCTGTTACAGCTTGTAAAGAGGAATGGAGTTATGCAGAAGTCTTTTATTATCACTAAAATTGTAACTCTGATTTGCAACTACACCATTTTATGTAGTAGCATCTAATAGTTTGAGGTGTGGAATTGGATTTTTGAATTTGTATTCCTTCTACCCCGTTCTTGAAACTGGTGCAGGAATTTAGGTACAGGGAAGCGTTTCCCATAATCAACCCTTTGGAGAGGTCTGGATATGAAGGTGCCTTCTGTGTGCAGGATGTTTTTAAGAGCCTTTTTGTAGGCTATGCCCAGTAAAACTTATTTGAAAGAGCCTTTCTAGGCCAGAACATCAAATGCTAAATTCCAGTCACAGTTCTCCCATCAGCTGTTGGCCTCAATTATCTCTTCAGTCCTGTGCAATGTAGCAAAGGTTAAAGCATACAAACAGCTCAGTGGCTTGGCTTTATCTTTGTTTTGAAATCATAGTATCTCTTTAATTTAAAACGCAGATAATGGTTTTGCTTGGGAGAGTCAGGTGGCTGAAGCTGTACTGAGCTGGGCAGACTGGCCTGGGAAGGAGGGGTGGTTCATTAAGGGAGGGAGGAGTAGGTAGTAGTGCCAGTGCTTACAGTGGAGCTCAACAGGGACTGTGACAACAGGGGCTTTAAGTTTAAGACAGGGCTGAAGCTTCGGGCTTTTGAAAGGAAGGCCATGGCGTTCAAAGCTGATGCAATCTCAGAGCCTGCAAAACATTTTTTTGTTTGTTTTTTTGTTTTTGTTAAGCGTGGTTTTTGTGACTCTTGAGTTCTCGTTTCCCTGCCGATGGGCTCCCAGACGTTTTTCCCGCATGCTGCCTGGG
>NW_010536516.1:0-9830 GCF_000687285.1 Phaethon lepturus | reverse complement strand
ATGTGGCGCTTCAGGACATGGTTTAGTGGTGTATTTGGCAGTGCTGAGTTAATGGTTGGGCTTGATGATCTTGAAGGTCCTTTCCAACCTAGTGATTCTGTGATTCTGTGATTTTACCTTGTGCTTGGAGACAGCACTGACAGACCTTTCTCCTGCCCGGTGTCTTGTATTCTAGACACTTCTAAGAGGCTTTTGTTTCTAGGTGCAAAGTGATGGGCAAGTTTTTAGGGAAATTTTAATCATTGGACTGTGGAATCCACTATGGCATCTCATTTCAGTCACAGAACCTCAGAGATGCTTTTTTCTGGCCATCTTGCAAAACTATTTTCCCTCAGAAATTGCAGAGTACAATTTTTTTGACACTATAAAAAAAAATCACAATTTAATTTCCATCTGTTTGAATAAAAACTCATGATATAGAAACATTTTTGCTCTGAAAAATTAATCATCATTTAGAATGTTAATATATCAGCACTATCGGCATTTTTTTCAGGTAAAAATGAAAATGGTAGCAAATCTTAAAAGGTGCACTAACCACTGAAATTTTCTCCATTTTATGGATATATTCACAGAGTCCTTTAAAACAAAACATCAGTCATGTCTGATGCTGTTACATGACACCCAAAAAATGGTTATAATTAACTGAAACACTTTAAGGATGATTCAAAGAGACTTTCTCCTTAACATCACAGGAGGAACCATCTGGGTTGTCAAGCTGTATAAACTTACTAAACTCCATTTTAATAGTATTTAGATGTTTTAATTCCACTGTTCTCACTGGAAGGCTGCTACAGATTCTGATTGCTTGGTTAGGAGTCTTCTTCTTTCTACTCTAAATACATGAATAGCAATTTATACCCATTTATTTTTGTATCAACTTCAACTTAACTAATTGCATGCCTGTCCTCTTGCTACTTAACTAATACCGAGCAATTCTCTTCTACTGTCCTCTCATAAAATCAGCTATTCCCCTGAAGAATACAACTGTCTATAGCGCTGTTTCAGTTCCTTATTCTTGAACTTATGTTGCCAGAACCGTACAGTGTGTTCCCGATGAGGTTTCATCTGTGACCACATACAACAGTAATAATATTTCCCTATTCTTATTGCCCACAGGATCACGTTTATCCCTCACGTTGCCTATTGTTTTGGCAGCTCATATTTGTGCTTTGGTAGTCTGGTACCTTCAGCTCCACCTAAGTCAATTCCAGATGATGCTTCTTTCCATTAGCCGTTTTCTTGAGACCACATGGTTATGATTTTGCATTTAGTACTACTGAATTTGATCTTCCTTCTATTTCTCAAGCCCTTGAAGCCATCCAGATTTTTTCTGCATGATAAAGCAATCTATTTGTCTTGAAGATGCCTTCTGTCTTTGCAACACTGCAGATAACCCTATCTCCATACTAATACCTATGCCATTACGCAATTACGAGCATAATGAACAAGAACAGTCTTGTAATTTATCTTTAAGGAACTACATTAGTAAGTACCCATCACTCTTCCCCTTTTAATCTTTGCCATCTTTGCCAGAGCCAGTTCCTTCCTTACCTGTGGTTCCTCTACTACCCTTCTTCTCCATTTCCACTAGCAGTGCCATGCAGCATCATGCCATTTTTTTAAACTGATGAGATGATAGCTGAAATCTATGACATTTCCTTTTTATAGTAAAACACCTTTCATAAACTTATATTGACTTTTAGCTGATTTACAATTTAATTATTTTGTTTTCTAATTGTTACATTAAGAAATCTCATCCATTATGTATATTTCCAATGTCTTTTCTTGAGTATGTATTTATTTAGATCTGTGTGAGGGTGGTGGCATCAGTAGCAACCTCCCTGTCTTCTCCTCCAGCAGCCTACACTACCTAAAATTGAGATTTTTTCCTCCTGGCCATTTTAAGAGACTGGGAAAGGAATTACAGACATCCTGCTGTAGCAGGATGTTCTTGCAAAATACAAAAAGCTTAGATAAATATCTCTTGTTTATCCTTCAATTTATTTTAAACCATATCAACTTGCAATTGCTCAGTGCAGGGTTATTTTCAATAGATAGTTATTTTAAAA
The DNA here is from genome assembly GCF_000687285.1 of Phaethon lepturus. Taxonomy (NCBI): domain Eukaryota; kingdom Metazoa; phylum Chordata; class Aves; order Phaethontiformes; family Phaethontidae; genus Phaethon; species Phaethon lepturus. Next base: position 7,761 of record NW_010536516.1, on the reverse strand, counting down.
TATTTATATTATTTCCAAAACCAAGATTGATGTATCAGCTCAGCTTGTTGATGCAGCATTGATGAGGAAGTTTGTGAGCTGTAAAACTTTGGAATTGCTGCACTGTATGGTTACAAATAACCTATATTCTTTCATCTGTATCTTAGAAATCAACATTTTTCATAATGATGGAATTCCTGAGAACATTTATTCTGTTATTAACCTTCACTATTACTCATCGCTTTAATTTCTATGAAGTCCTTTTGAAAAGTCTAAGGACTATGAAGAGTCCTTATCCTTCAGTATCCCTTAACAACCGTGCCTGCTATTCCATCCTGGATCTCTTATCCTGACAACGGTGGATGTCACACCCATCACTACTTATTCCAGTTTCTTAATTTTTGCTGCTTAAGACCCTCACTGTTCACAGAATCATACAAATATTGATGGAAGGGGATCCCAGGGGCTAGGTGGTCCAATCTCCCCCTTGAAGTAGGACCATAGCCAACACGGCATTGAGTCACCTGTGGCTTTTCCTAGCTGAGTCTTGAAAATCTCCAAGGATACAGATTATGCTACCTCTGAGCAATATACCACTGCACGGAAATTATTATCTCATTTCTTATTGTTTATCTCTCATTTCTCATTGTTTATCTCCCATTTCTCATGCACATTCCTGTCACTAAGCCCGCTATCTGCTACAGCTTTCTTCTTACACTTCAACCTTCTCCTGACTGATGTTCCTTTATCTATTTTAATACCTCTGTTTCTCTGGGGTTTTTCTACTTGTGTTAAAATTAGGGTGCAAATTACACCTTTCCCTTTTCATCTTCTTTTCCCATTTTTCTTTTTATCCACCCTGCCAGTCTGAATCCTAGAATGCTGCTTAAAAACCTTAGCATGAATGAATCTTATTGCCCCTAGATTTTCATGTCTTTCCTACCTTACCCATCATGAACTTACCTGCTGAGGACATCTTATAGCTTCTGCCTCCCCAGTGGGCTATCAGGGGAATTATACTGAGAACTGGCTGGGTACCTTTTCCTTTAAGTATCTTTCCCAGGATATTAATTACCCATCCAGTCATTGCAATGTGAATTTTGTCGTGTCAGGCAAACTTCCAGAACTTTTTTCCTGCTCCTGTCAGAATTATTTTAAACTTCAGATCTGCACACTGTTTCTTGCTGCAGACAAACAACTCTGAAGGAATCACATGACAAGCTTGTCAGACTTTTTAATAGATCAAGGTTTTTAATAAAGGTCCTCTACTTAATGTCATCCATGAAGATTAAAATAAAGGTGCCAGACATTTTATCTTACCCAGAACTATTCGTAATGGTCTTGGAAAAACTGTAATGTAAGATAATCTTATCTATGACAAAGAAGAATTTTTTAAACTCTGCCTTTTATCTTTTGATTAGGAAAATGAGATCAAGGACATTTGCTTACTTTTCAGAAGTGTGCAACTCATCAAAATTCCTATCCACAAGATTAATCATATCATCAAAATCGTATCACAAAAAGCCTCATTAAACCTCAGTGAAGAAGCTAACAGTGAATATAGGCAGTTTTCTAGACATTCCCTCAATTCCCCATGCGTCTCTTCCCATGCCACTGACTGATACACCATTGAATGGTCATCATATTTCAGAAGCTGCCATCCATGTCAATAATCTCGGTCTCTGTTTAATTCTTCATTTTACTTGTGAGCTTCTCTAGATTGTTTACAATTTCCTTTTTATAATGCCAGATGTCTCCCTTGAACCCTAACCCCCTGTACTTTACCTTCCTAATAAAGTAATTACTAGTGGCTATATATAAGCAACCAAAGATTGCCAAAGAAGAAACGTAAGATAGATCTTTTCTGCAAAAGTCATAACACGGAAGGCTGAATTCAATAAGAAGTTATAAGCCTCAAAGAATACTCTTCCATTACCAGTAACCGTGGTCAATATATAAATCGGAAGCATTATGACTGAGTGAGAAACTTATCCTTGACTTATCAGTAGACTATCTGACTAATTGGTATCCTTGAGGATTTTTATATCTCAGTAAGAACATTTTCTGGGATATGGACAGCTTGATTTCATTCAATTTCACGCCACTTCAGCACATGATTAGATCAGATTTAAATGGATGGACTTTACCTATGACTGTTTGGAAGGACAAATCTAATTAATCTGATTGTCTTTCCATGTATTCTTTATCTTTTCTAAGTTCTAAGCTCTTATTGATTATTAGTGGCCACAAAAAAGCAGTTGGATAAAATATGCATATACTTTTTTTGGCAATGATCATAAACCTAGATTAATCTAATTAAATTATATAGAACAAAATAAAAAATAGAGGGATGAATTATATAAACTGGAACTTTTGGAGCATTTGCCTCCTATGTTTGGAACTGGATATGCTGTGAATGAATAAAAATACCCCCTCCAAAAAAAAAGTGCAACAAAATGTCTACAGAAGACATGTTAGTCTACTGTGTTTAAACAGTTTAATATCAAATATTGAATGTTAAAAATATTTCCACATACCCCTGTCATGTAAACATCCACCCAGTTTTCTGTGACTGAATTTCTGAGTCTCACAAAAAGTGCAGAAAGTTACTGATTTCAGAGTTTATCGGTACCGCAAAGTGATTTTGAAAATTCAGCACTTGGAGTATGTGGTAAAAGATGAAGAAGAATTTATATAGTATAATAAATGATCCTAGTGCAACCTACCCTGGTTAGGAAGACATACCGGATTGTGTAAAAACAGTTCAAAATCAAAAGCTTCTCTCTGAAGACTCTAATTTTGATACGGATTTCTATACCCACCTGTAAAACATTTACTTTCTAGGTACTTTTGTACTTAGGAGAGCAGATGATACTGACACTGAGAAAAAATGTCTAAAGATGCTTATGGATGAAACCAGGGTCAGATTTGGGGGTGCAGAGAACAAAAACCGGGCAGCCCCCATGTTTGCTGTAGTTGTGAGAAAAGTTTTGTATGTGAATGGGGTGGGATGGGGTGGGATTCCACCCTCCTCTGAGTCTGACTGGTACACTTACGTCGAGGGAAGATACTTAGTCTTTGGCTTGCATCAGCTTCAGGTAAAAGCAGAAAACTCCCTGGTGATTCGCTTTGATTCAGCTTATAGAGCTTGCAACCCTAATTATTTATCTGCAAACATCTGCTTATGCTGAATGAGTGGCAGAAATGTAACCCTGTTCATGAATACCTCTGCTGAAAAAGGCTGGACCACAGATTATAGTGTTATTAGTCTTTAGCTATTAGTGCAGCACCGTGTCAAGTGTTGCTGTCACCAAATTTTGTGGGTTTTTTTCTCAGTTCATGTAACAGACAGTATTTCAGAAAGTGAGTGTTTCTTCGCATATTTCTATGTATACATACAGCTAATATCCCTTGCATCATAAACAGAATTCTTCCTGGGAAGCTCACGGCTTTGGGGTTTTGTCCCTTGTCCTCTTTTTATTCCGTTGTTGTAGCCTGTGATTAGTAGGAGAAAAGGAACCTTTTACCAACAACCCAGTACTGACTTCAGCATTGATCAATACACCTCCGGATACTTCACTAAGCTTGCAAGAGGATGCTTATCAATCTTTCCTGCTGCGGCATTTCTAATCAGGCAGTACAGGTAGTCAAAAGTTCACATCTGTAATTCACCGTGTGCCTCCACTTGTTGATACGGTCTCTTGCTGCAGAATTCCAAAATCTTCCTAACCTTCCTTGCTTTTTACTAAAAGAACACTTGACCATCTTTCTTTCCATTCCTAAGTTTCCAATACTTCTATGCCCTCAGTAGGTTGGACATTGCAAACAAAAGACACTGGTAAAGCTGCTCTCTGATTCAATCACATGCCAAACCTTATGCCATACCTCCAATCTTTAAAAAGATACATATAAATATATCATAGTTCTTTGTACCATCTTAAGCTTACACTTGCAGCTTGTGTCACATATCTTAATAACACAGGGATATACCAAAGCACTGAAAGTTACAAAAATGCTGACACTGAAAGCAACTGGAAGGAATATCTTTCCATTTTGCACATCTTCAAAAAGGTTGTGGTTTCTCTTTTTCACTGATTTGGCAGGCACTCAGTGATTAAAAGGGTAATCCTTCCAGGAAGGGTGAGTAAATGGAAACTCCAGCTGTGAGGGAAGAGAAAGAAGACCATGTTTGATATTGCTACAGACCATCGAGCAAAAATCACAAAGCAATCTGCTAGAGACAGACAGAAGACTTCTGTTTCTTTTTCTGAAAAATGAACAGGCATTGACCCGATGTCCTTTATTGTTTCTTGAGATTTGGACAGCCAGTTTGAGATAACCACAAACAAGAACCAGATTGTTCATTACAGCTTTGCATAAAAACTTATTTTAGCTTTGCGTTATACACTACTGATACAAATAATGGAGCTAGTTTTGCTACGAGGAACTGCAATCCTATCGACCTTGGAGGAATGTTCTCTCTTTCATTCAAAACAAATGAAAACTGTATACAGATGTTAGCAACAGTACCTTCTTTCAAATGAAGAAGGACAAAACAGATAAACCATTATGTGAACCTCAAGTGCTCCGTGCTGCAAGGTGGTGAACACCACACAAACAATGCTGCACCAGCTTCTGTTGAAGTGATGGAGAATCGAGGCCACAGAAGACCACAAAAGATTGCATGCTTCTAATGGTGATGCTATCAAAAAGACAATAAAACATCCAAAGTTAAAACAACCTGTAATACAAAATGCTGGTTCTGTAAACTATTTTACTATGGCTGTCAAAATTTATCTAGTAATAATTTTTGTTTATAAAATATTTACATAGTTGTTGTTTGTGTAATATTTCCATAGGACTGTAATAAGGTTCTCAGTGACTAATTGGAAATACCAAAAAAGCCTCCTCCTTCTTCAGATATTCAAACAGGCTTCAAATTACATATGGAGTGTTGCAAATGATGTCATCTGAAAACGTGTAGCGACTACCAAGCAAAGTGGCAATGGGGACTGGAACTGTGGATTCTGTTTCCAGCCCAGCTGTGCTACTGCTCATGTGCCTACAATTACCAATTTTTTGACCAAAAGTCTTCGCTGAGCATCTAACTCATAGTGATGTTGTGAGCATTAGTAAACTTGCAGTGTATCTGAAGAGTCTCAGCTGGAGCTAAAGAAATGCACAGCATTGCACATTTTCTTTAATATATTTCTAAAATACCTTAGCATGTCTGTAAAATAATTCATGTATGTTGTTTTTTTTTCCCCTGAGACTTCAAAGTTGGTTAGTGGAAGTAGGTGTACACGTTTGGGCCCAAAAGGTCAAAATACATCTCTTTGCATCCGTATTTTTTTCAGCTAAGAGAGAGCTCATCCCAGGTATTATTACTGTAAATAATTATCTGATAGGCTTGTAAATTTACTGGGGGGAAAGAGAAAGCTGTGTTAGTTACGGTTTCGAATATGTCTATGCTGATTGTGTTGGACTGCCACAGAGAAGAAATGGGACTCTATTGCTAATAAGGTAGGTAAGTCCTCAGCAATTACAATGATACTCTTCTAAATATCTAACTATCAATCATCAATGAAAGAAAACTGGTGCCTTGATGGTCCGGAAGAATCCCCTTGCAACTGTTGGAAACCAAACCATTAATAACACAGGAATCAATTTTTGCCCCTCCTCTCTGCTCAATCAGCAATATTACAGCAGAGGAGAACTGGGAAAGAGAGAGGCCAATAGCTGAAACGTGATTTCTTCAGATATAATTTAATGTTTTCTCTCAAGTTAAAGCAAACAGTAGCATGGTCTGAATTTCTCTACAGGAGAGACTATATCGAACAAGAAGTGACAACAGACGCAGAACAAAAGTGAAGGGGAAAGTCAGGAAAAAATGATATAAACCAAAGCGGACTTCTTGTCTGTAAAGGGACAACTATGATAATCCTTATTAAGCTTTACAAAGTGTGGCACTTTTTAAGCCATTAACTGTTGGGAATAAACAGTGGTTTAACATTCTATTTAAATGAAATTAAGGCAAATCTGTGAAAGACAACTTTTGGTAAAAGAAAATACAAAATTTAGTGTTATGTCTGACAGACAGCAAATCAGACTCTAAAAATGAATGTTTTGCATGTGTGTGTATTCAATCCTTCCTAAATTACAAATGCTAAGAAATAAATAAGCACTCCTGATGGAGACATGAATTTATCATTCTAGGTCTGTTTAAGGAATACATAATCTTGAAGACTGGTCAGAAGGCTTTTTCCCTTGTGACATTTCAATTTGGCAGCGTTAAACATCTGGTGGTCTTCAATGTGTATTTCTACATTTCAGTTGCATTTAAAGAAATCTCGTGGATATATTACTACTTTCTTTTGTAATAAAGAAGATAATTTGGTAATGGTTAAACTTAATTTACTGGGGCAATATTCAAAGCCCTAATTTTGGTTTAGCATAAGCATTTGTCAGTCTTTTTATTACACCCAGAGAACACCCAGCAGACACACTGAGATAGTGCTGTTTACCTGTAGAGTCTCCTCCACCTGTGGAAAAACAGTCCCAAAATAGCAGGTAGTTCTTGTGCCTACTTTGCAGACACTTTAGTGGGACGTGAGTGGCTGGGAAAAGAAGTGGAAAATCAAGTTCTGCATCTTCAATTTAAAAAGAGTTAATTAACCTCAAGCCTTAGTCTATTTGTAATTGTTACATTATTAGAATCCCTACCAGCCAACTCTTCTTTTGCTCCTTCCCCATAGCGGTACCTCATTACACATTCTCCTGATGCCTTCCCAAGTCTCTTCCAGTCAATCTTCAAGTTTAATCATATGCCAGAAATAGGGCTGATAGTGTCTGTTGATTCCAACATCCTTGCTCACAAAAATATGTATTTTTTTGTTGCTAACGGGTAACTGAAAGCAGCTGGGAATGATTAGAAACTGGAGCAGATGGGTTGCTGTCCTGGAACCAAGGCTGCCAGAAGGGGGAACCTGCTGCACATCCTTGAGGGAAACCCAGGCGTACAAACCTCATGAGGCTGCAGACGCTAAAACACAAAGGTGACAGTCTTGGGGCCCTCACTTTGTTTTCTTTTATTTTGGTATGACTTCAGCCGGGTTATAGTAGATTTACAGACTTCCAGCCGAGAACAGAAACTGTTCGCATAGCTATCTGGCACAGAGCATTTAAAAAAAAAAGAATATTAAGACAAGGGTCAGATTAATGAAGGGAGGATTAACCCTTCCCAAGACCTTGCAAATAGCATATGCTACATGTTGCCAAGTGAGCAGGCTTCTGCTTTGTGCTATCCAGCTTAGTCCTCCTGTCAACGTTGCCAATATACCTGTACTTGATCGAAGCTCTTTAAGGTTTAACGATTATTGACCAAAGATTTCATAAACTTTTTTCAAAGCTGCTGCCTTTCAATTTAATATTGCTTGCAGTATGAATGTTTGGGCACACACAGCTTTGAAAAGGCTCCCTGGTTTTTTTCTTTTCCTTTTCACGTTATACAGAACCAGTAACACTAAACCACATAGACACTGCCTAAGGTGCCACGATACTTCGTTCACATATTGCACCATCGTTGCGTGACATCACCATGCTACGAAAGCATGGTAGAACCGGGGGTCACCCTGTCTGGGACCTGACATGACGTTTCCCCCTTTACATTGCTGACGCACAGCACGAAGTCTTGTGTTTCTGCTAAACGGCTCTGGAGAGCCCGTTCGGCCCCCAGCGAGCAAGCACCGCCCGCCCCAGCGCCGCGGCGTGAGCACCGCTGCT
>NW_010536515.1:0-12456 GCF_000687285.1 Phaethon lepturus | reverse complement strand
GATCCTCATTCCGGCCTTTCTTGTAGATGGGGATCACACTAGCAAGACTCCAGTCTTCTGGGACCTCCCCTGTTAACCAGGACTGCTGATAAATGATGGAGAGTGGCTTGGCAAGCTCCTCCGCCAGCTCTCTCAGTACTCTTGGGTGGATCCCATCAGGCCCCATAGACTTGTGGGTGTCCAGGTGGCTTAACAGGTCCTTAACTGTTTCCTGCTGGATTAGGAGGAGTTTATTGTGCTCTCCATCCCCGTCTTCCAGCTCGGGGGGAACCTATGAGTCATATCACCCATTTATTACTGATTTTGTTATTGTTATAGCATTGTTCAAATTCCAGTGCTACATAGTTTGATTACTTACCAAACTAGGACTCCTTGAGTTGTCTTGTTTGTGTAGCTGAGTTGATGCAGTGCAAAGAGGGCAAATCAGCTTTTTCGTTTTGGTTTTGCGTATACTTCTTAAAAAATTTTGCTCACTCTTTCAAGTGGAGACATGAAAAGGACTAACTGAAATGGCACAACACTTGGTATGAATTGAATCAGTATTTTTAATAAAACTGCTAGGAGATTTCAGGTCTTCTATCCAGGATAGCATTTCTGGGGCTTCTTGATTTAGGAAGATGTTGGCATCATAATCTCTGTATTGCAGAGTGGGGGGAGATGTGGACTGTAAACAAGGAAGGGAACTAGAAAGTCCATGGAGCTGTGTGATTGCTCACATATATTCCAAATGATGTTTTGGGCATCTGGTTTGTTCTTGGAAATCTGTCTGTGGATCTCCCAACCAGGTTTTACTGCTTTATCAGTGAAGCTCCTGTAAAAGAAGGAGGAGCTGTGTAGTCTCTAGTCGTTGGCAAGATGATCTTTGGCTGTCTTCAGTATGCACAATGTTTTCTTCTTTGCTCTTTTGAGCTTTTGAAAGACATAGGGGTCTTGATAAAGGAATTTGCCTCAAAATTAAGCTGTGTAAAATACAAGGGAAGCTGATTTGTTGTAGAAAGTTCTTTGAGGAAATGGCATGTCTTTGTGACTACAGTCTACATGAGGATCACTGGCAGTGAAGATAGAGCGTTTGGGCTGTACCACTGCATACGCTGTTTTCACACCTTCCAATAGTTTTTGGAGAACCCACCCACATGTACAATGGTGGGAATGCTGAATTATTCCTAATATTTACTAAATAGCTAAAATTTATTAAATACAATAAAAAATACTCTTGAACTCTTTAATATCTTGCTGATATTCAAAGCCTGAGATGCTGCAGTATATTTGGAATAAATTAAATGGCATGCTCGATTGTTAGTGCTGGACACTTTGCTTAAGAACAGACATTTTGAAAACAGAAGTTACTGACTTACAAGATAGGTACGCCCATGGCCAGAGCTGGGATAATTCAGAACGCTAATAATCTGTTTTTCTTCTTTTCTAGAGTCAAGTTTCCTTGTGTTTTTGCAGGTCAGTGACACGCCTCATTGTTCACAATAGTTTTCTTTTTGTTTTGTTGGGGTTTTTCCCCCATCTGTGTTCTTTTAATACAAAGTAGACAGCTTGCACTGGCCCATAACCTGTGTGGATCATATCCATATTACAGTCAATGTGTTATGGAAGTCTTAAAACCTGACAAAGGGACTTTGAGACAGAAATTACCAGCACATGCTTTTTTGCTCTCTGATCTTTTCTAGGGGAGTTTATACATGCATTCTCTCTGTGGATCTCAGATTGCAAAGCCAGAGACAGCTTTTACATTTCACTTAATGTTGCCTTTTTCTTCACCAGTCACTTGAGACCTCTTTAGGCAGCAAAATTGTCTGAAATTATTTGGATGTTTGTATCTTTTGGATAAAACTCCTTTTATAAATAGCATTTACTGATTGCAGCTTTTTTCTTTTCTTTTTAAACACTGGTGGAGCTGTTTACACTGTTTCTGTACGCACACATCAGGAAAGGCTTTTAGTGTTGGGCTCAGCATGCAACCAAGCAGTCCTTTGGAGTGGTAATAGATTTGTAGTCTGAGAGCTGAAGGCCACATGAAATAACTTTTTTTTCCCCCAATGGAGAGTTGAATAACATGAGGTAGTGCTCTGATACTCTTCTTTGTATCAAAGCCAGCTGTGCTCCCAGAGCAGTGGTACCGGAATCTCCACAAAATTAATAATGCCAAAGATGTTGGGGGGGCGGGGCATGTTAAGAAATGGGACCATCATCTCTGTAAAGTGCTAAAGTTTTTAATTGGAATGGTAAACTACTGCACAATGCATAAAATGTCTTGACATCCTTTCTGTAAAGCTTTTTTATTCCTCTTCTCTCTGTATCTTTTTGTCAATGTTTTCATGGGGTCCTGTACCACTATGAAGTATTACCAATTTGCAGCTTCACTTTGGTTTTCTACAGATTCGGAATCTGTAAAAGTGACAATTACAAGTGAGCTTATATTGCTGTAAGGCTGGGAGTTCTTAAGGCTTCTTTGAGGACAGCTGGCGCAGAGCAAGTAAAAGGCTTGGGGTTGGGCTGTGTAATGCTCTTTCCAAAACTGTAAACAGCCCAGCATGCTGTCCTGAAATGCCCTGAAGGGAGAAAACTGTTAAGGAAACAAAGCTGCCAATTATAGAAAAATTTCTGAGACTCTACTTTCAGAATTTCTGAGGTGCCTTGGACCACATCCAGGGCATCAGCTAATCTTCCAGTTGTTGGACTCCACTTTTGGTCATCCTGATTAAAAAAAACAAAAAACAAAACCAACCAAACAAACCAAACCAAAAAACCTCCCAACAAGAAGAAAACAGAAGAGTACCAGTCCTTGAGCAGTTCCTTGTTTTGGTGGTCAGCTGTTTATCAGTTGTGATAGCGTGGGTATTTGTAATAGGAGCTGTTACTGAATCAGTCCACCACTTGCCTGGACAGGTTTGATCCAGTGAGCTCCAAGTTTTCCTTATGCTGTGGTCCAAGAACTATTTTCAAACCCACTGTGTTTTATTTAAACTTTGTAAGTCAGGTGGCTACTGACTAGCTATAACTATGTTTGGTACGTCGTTATTCAACTTATTATTTGAGCAAAATATTTGGTGTTGGTGGGTATCTTTATTACTAGATTAGAGAAGGAACTGGCCCCTTAAAAAAAAAAATAAAATCCATGCCCACCCTGCAACTGACCCAACAACCCCCCCCACCCCAAACTAAACATATGATTCAATAATAAGGCTAAAGGCTTCCTGCTAAAGTGAGCAAAGGTAATGCCCATGTCTACACTGCATCTATTTCTCCATTTGAAGGCTCTCATTTTCTTTGCCAGTCTGAAGTGTTGCTGAATGTGTCACCAGCTAGTGGAGAGCAGTTACTGTATTCAGGCTTACTCAGGTAAAGGAGTAAACTTTCCCTTTACGAAGCATGGATAAAGCTTGGCCCCCAAAGGGATCCAGGGTAACAGTGGAGTGCCAGCCTCACTCAAGAAGGATGCAATCAGTGTTTTCTGGGGAGGTCCCAGCTTTTAAAAATGTTGAGCAGATTAGCAGGGTACTGTGTAGGCATTCGAGCCCTGAGTTTCTTTTGTTTTCCTTTGAAATGGGATAAAGGGATGAATCAGAAGCTGAAAAAACGAGGGACAGTCCTTGAGGGAAAAACATCAAGTTCAGACGTGCTCAGAAGGCTCATGAAGTGTTTGTTATAGCCAAATTAGTTCAAGAAATTAGTACACATCTGCAAAGATTTAGATAAGCTCTCTTAAGGTAGGTACTTGATTTTATATAGTGAAGATGACTTGGCCTTTCAATAAGGTGAATACAAGTGGTTCACTAACTGCAGTTGTAGGTGTTATCTGTTTCTTTACTTTACAATATGTAAAATTGCCGATGGCATAAATAAACATGAAGACATTTGTTAAATATCTTGATTTCCTTGTTGCTATTGTACTTCAGGGAACATTAGTCCTTCTGATAGGACTGAAAATGTTCCCAAGTTGTCAGAGCTTGTTCTTTCTCATGAGTAAGTGGGTTATCCTGCTTGCAATTTATCATGTTCTCTTAAGTTATTTAGGTTGTATGTCCTTTACAGCTATCAAAAGGCTAATCCAAAGCTTAATGTTTGAGATATCTTCAAATTTCCAGCTTTTTCCAGCTGCAAGTCTGGCCTTCCATTTGTGTCAGGTTTATGTTTATTCTTGGGTTGTAGTCCTTGGTTCTTGAATGCACCCATATAGAATATTCAGCTACTGTTAATTTTGCTAGATGAAACTAGACTTACAGTTTCCTCCTGTAAAATAGGCTTTTTATTGTCCGTATCGTTCTGACCTGTCCTTCCCCTCCACGCTGCTTGCCATCTGAATCCAGTCATTTCTGAACATGGGTGACTGGTGCTGCTTGCAGAATCCAGATGAGGATCTGTTAGCATTCAGTGAAAAAAGATTTTTGGTTTAGTGATTTCTGTATTATGCTGTGCTTTTGGCTGTATCTACTCCAGTTATCCTTGTTCTAGCTTTTTTGTGTCTGGATTTTTTTAATCTGTATAGTTGCTTTTAAGAATCTGCTTGCAGCATGACATCTTTACTTTTTTGTGTTTTTTTTCCAGTAAGGCTTTTATTTTGTAGAATAATTCCTACCTAATGTTTGGCTGACTTTCAGAGATTCTCGAAAGAAGGCTTATTTTACACTGTGGAGTTCAGCTGCTCTGAAATAGATGATGCCCATGCTGTTCACATTAAGCATCAGGGAATTTCCAGATAGCTTGAATTTCTTTGTGGTGAATTTCTTTTCTAGGAAGATGGATGCCTTTACTTGTTCATCACTTCAGTACCCTTTATTGTACTGTTACAAATGAAAACTGGTCTGCTTTATTAGAACTCATTTTCTTGGCTTATCTCTTCAGACAGCTCCTCCCTTTAAGCAGCAGCTGTCTTAAATCATCTGCTCAGGAGGTTTTTTTAAGGAGAGTGGGAGGAAAGAAAGGTTTGATAATGACTGTTCTGAGTTTGGTCATTTAACAGTTCATCTCTTGTGTACATGTTTTTACCCTGTATATGTGTGTTTTGCTTTTTTAAGTTGCCACTTCCTTCTCTATTGAATATTGATGGTTTTGTTCAGTGTAACACGAACTGAGGGGGATTTATCTTTAGATCTTTACGTTCTAAAGAGATGACAGAGTAGTATGCATGCTCTGCTGGGATCAAAAGGCAGCAGCATTTCTTGGTTTATGTATTCTAAGAAACTTGTTGTTTCTGGAGAGCTTTTGGTGACAAACTCCAAACTCTCTCTCCGTGAGACCATTCAAAAGCTGTGTAACTTTGTTGCTGTTAGGGCAGCTATATTTAGTTCTTTTAAAGAATTAACTTTTTTCCTAGAAAATGGGTATTAATGCTTTCCTTAGCATCTCAAAGTGTACTGAAAGCATTAATCTTTGCCATTGTGCATTACTTGGGTGAATCGTTGTTCTAAGAGCAACGTAGATGGAAAGATGATGTGCAGACTGGCAAAATGAATCATCTTGATCAAGTTGGCCAAGGTGCCACTGCAGTGTAAGGTTTTGGTCTGATACATGTTTGTTTTCATACACTGTAAGCTATTGTGATGCATTTGGAAGTAATCTGGACTTGGGGTCTATCAATCGTCTGATCGTTGCAGTGATAATAATTACTATTACTGAAATTTGAATAATTTTCCAGAGACTTCTCTGTCATATTGCCAATTTCTTAACACTCTTCCTCTAGCTACCAGTCACCCTTCCCAGATAGGACCTAAGTTTTCCAAGTTGTAAAGACTGTCTCTTCATAAATCTTTTTTTCTTTCTTTATACAGCAAGAGACGGAGGGAAGGGAAAAAGTTTCAAGGCCAATTTTTTATTCTCTTTAGGTGTAGTATGCCTAGGGCGTATGTACAAGGAAAGGGCTGGATGCTTTCAAAAACCTTTTAAAGTAATCTTTGGCTGCAGAAATGTCAAAATTGGGTCTCGATAATGGAAGAAGGTAGCAAAGGCTGTGGGAGAGGATAGATTTTTCTTAAATCTAATCTTTTGGGATTTAAAGCTCTTACTTCGTCTAGGTGATCAAGGTAGAAGCTGCCTTCCTTAACATTCTCTTTTCTTTCTAGGTTTCCATGAAGATAAACAATTGAAATGTGGATAGCCTATTTGTAGCTTGGTGGTGGTTGTCATCTGGAACCTGCTGGTGTCTCCTCCCAGTAGTTGGTGTAACACTGGCTGCTGAGAGCCATGAAGGTTGTACCGGAGAAGAATGCGGTCCGCATCCTGTGGGGTAGGGAACGGGGTACACAAGCCTTGGGTGCTCAGCGGCTTCTGCAGGAGTTGGTGGAGGATAAAACTCGATGGATGAAATGGGAGGGCAAGGTAAGGTTGTGGGATAGAGGTGCATAGCTTGATCTTGGAGTGGGGGAAGGGAGGGATTTGAAATAAATTGTCTCGTGACACTGTACATTTGATGTGTTACACTTGATATGCTCTCTGGCTCTGATCAGTTCCTGCAGTGATGTGATACTAGATATGTTCCTGCAGCGGGTTCCCCTTGTTATCTGTGTATGATCATATGACACTTGCAACACTTCCTGCTTTGTTGGCTTTTTCAGAAAGTTGAGTTACCAGACAGTCCACGCTCCACCTTCTTGCTGGCGTTTAGTCCAGACAGGTAATTAACTCCTGGTTCGTTCCCTGTTTCAGCAGTCTCCTTACACTTAAAAAAGTGATGGAGGCTTGTGCCCGTTGAGTTGTCCAGTCCTGAGTAGCTGAGTGAAACTTCTGGTTCCTGACATGCATGGATGGAACATGTGCACCTTCCTAATCTCACAGCTTTGAGCATAATTGGTGTTTAATTTCTGAGGTACCCAAGCGATGCATAGTTTTAAGGAAAAAGGATCTGTGCGGCCATTGTGGGATTTCATAAGAAACTTTAGGGAGTAAAGGGTGTTTTAGCACAACATGCCAAGTGATGCAGCACACCTGCTGGGATATCTAGGACTAAAGAACAGAGCAGAATGATGCGTATATTGGAAGCAGAAATGGAGGTGGGATCTCTCTTAGCGTCACTTAATTTGACAGTGGTTGAGATGGTGTGGAGAACTGGGAATATTTATTTGCCCCAAACTGTCACTCAGGAGTTCCTTCTGAGCTGCATGTTCACTCTGACTTTCGAGGTCAAGTTTGTGCTTGCAGATTGGATGAGCCCATGTTTGTATGGACCCTGAAAAGTGGCTACAGGGAGCTTTGTGGCCATTGGTGAAACAGTAGATTCTTACCCTTGAGCTCTGTGTGGGAGAGCTGCTGGGTTAGGTATGAGCAGACCCTGTTGAGATGAAGCTAACCATAGTCTGGTTTTGCTGTACTCTTCTCATGCTAATGTTTGTCCAACCTTCTGCATTCCCAGGACCCTAATGGCTTCCACACATGTGAACCACAACATCTACATCACAGAGGTGAAAACGGGCAAGTGTGTTCATTCCTTGGTTGGACATCGCCGCACTCCCTGGTGTGTCACCTTCCATCCCACCATCCCAGGCCTCATTGCTTCAGGATGCCTAGATGGGGAGGTTAGAATTTGGGATTTACATGTAAGTCTCTTCTGAAACATATGTGCCTTTGGTATTTGGTGGGTACCCAAATGTTGCCTGGTAAAGGAGCTGTTTGGAAACTTTGCTGGAACCTGTCTCTAAGCACATAGAACAGATCACAGCCATCCTTCTCTGTCTAGAGAGGAGGTGACAGATTCTTTGTTCAATCCCACCAGGTAGGTCATGCTCTTGTTTATTTGATAAGAGTGGTACAGATGATGCTGGAGAACTTTGTGCAAGGTGCCTGTTTAGGTCTTATGTGAAAGATGCGCCATTTTTCATTCCACTGAGCGTATCTGAACTCTTCATTAGAGAAGCTGTTGCTCTGACAGTTCTACCTAGTCTGGTGATTGGCACAGAGACAAAACACGTATACTTACCTGGTTGCTTTGAAATGCAGCATTTTTACAGGCTGCTTGAGGCATGCTTACTTACTAAAATACATTTATGGTCATTGCTGCAAGTAGTGTTATGTTCTACACATGACCTTGTGTGAGAGCAGCTGTTGTTGTTGCCAAGAAAGCATGTCACTTCCATGCTCTAGGCAGAGTCTTAGAGAGATGGCACACACATGGAAACCTAATGATCTCAAACTTTGTGATAAACTGCTTGTGATTCTTGACTCCTCACTCAGGGTGGAAGTGAGAGCTGGTTCACAGATAGCAACAATGCCATTGCGTCGCTTGCTTTTCATCCTACGGCTCAGCTTTTGCTGATTGCAACTGCCAATGAGATACATTTCTGGGACTGGAGTCGTCGGGAGCCTTTTGCAGTAGTGAAAACAGCCAGCGAAATGGAGCGGGTCAGGTAAGTTCCTGTTTCCAGGGGAAGAGAACACTTTTATGTGAAAAATGGTCAGATAGGGGGTATGTAGGGGGTTCCTCTGGGATGCTGCACCCTCTGCACTGAGGCAGCAGAGAGGTGTTGCTTGCGGCTCCTTGACTCACTTGGTAGAAACAGTTCTGTGGGCAGGAAAAAAAGCAGTTTGAAATAATAGATCAGATTGATTGTTCATATTTGTAATCAGACGTGTGCCCAGTAAATGCCCAGAATCTACTTCATGTTCATTTGTAAGCTTAGTAATTAAACTTGTCAGCCATAAGGATGAGAGAACCCACAAGCTGCTGGACGAGAGAGTGCTGAGCTGTTACTTTGGTGCAGTTATGGAGGAAACTGCATTGCTGGAAACTTGATGCCTTCATTTGAGCAATTTAAAATAAGACAATGATGTAACATTCAAGGCAAATTAATCTCTCCCTTTGTACCAAATTCCAATTTGTAATGTACATGTACATATTCCTTGAAATTTCCTGGCTGTTTCAATTGATAGAGCAGTACTTGCTTCTAGCTTTTAACTTCTGTATAGTGTTTCTGTAGACTATAAAATAACGTCAGTCTTTGGCTAGACAAGTATGTTTTCTTCTTAATGCATAAACTCTTTCATATCCTTCAGAAGAAGATGATGATAATGTAGTAATGTTCTCATTGCGCATATTTCACATGGGGTTTTCTTTCCTGCTGTGTCCAGCTTCCTGTCTCAATGTGGAACGTGAACTGATGATTGATACTCTGTCTCTGTGCTTTTGTTTTAGGCTGGTACGGTTTGATCCCTTGGGACACTACTTGCTCACAGCAATTGTTAACCCTTCTAACCAGCAGGTAAGGGGAGTGTCAGTACCTGTATTGACTGGCTAATTACAAGATGCTCTACATACATTAACCCTAGTCTGTTCCTAAGCAGCCTTGTGCTTTTCTGAAAACCTGAAATCCTTCTAGGTCAAGTTCTGTCTCACCTTAATTGGTCACATGAACGTTCTTGTGTTATGTGCAGGGCTATTAAAAAGCCCTCCAAAGTATGTTTGGTTTGCCCTCGTTGCCTCATTAGTGGTGGACGGATGTCCCAAAGGCCCTGCTCTTTCTGTTCAGTTGTGACATTCTGCTGGATTTGAAGCTATGTGAGGTATTAACAGCTGCTGACCCTCAAATGCTGATGCTTCTGTTTGTATGAACAGTGTATTGTCAAAGCTTGCTGGGCTGTAGGAAGAGGTTGTCTGGATCCATACAATGAACTTTGAAATAATCGCAGCTGCTTTCCTGCAAGTCAAGGCCTTTTGGAAAGGACTCACCACATCCTTTCATCTGTCTGGGATAGTAGCTGACTTTCTGCAAACTGTTTATTTGAAGGTATAGGATTTTGCTGTGAGGTGACTGAACTTTGATTGCTTCCTTCTTGCAGAGTGATGAAGAAGTGGAAATCTCTGTGGACAGCACAGAGATGCCGCATTATCGCCAGCGTGCTATTCTTCCATCTCAGCCTGTGAGGCGTACACCCCTCCTCCACAACTTCCTGCATATGTTGTCCTCCCGCTCCTCTGGCATACAGGTGGGAGAGCAAAACAGTGTTCAAGACTCTGCTACCCCATCCCCTCCACCGCCTCCACCACCACCACCTCCGCCTCCAGCCAGTGAGAACACAAGGGCATCTGTCTATAACAGGCTCCGGGAGCGTGTCAGCTATCCCACAGCAGAGTGCTGCCAGCACCTGGGGATGTTGTGCCTTTGCAGCCGATGCTCTAGTGCAAGACTTCCTTCTTCTCTCTTCCCACACCAGGAAAATGCACCCTCCACGTCTTCTGGGGCCACTGGCACTTCCTTCTCCTCTGTGCAGACAGAGCCTTATCAACCCCCAGAGCAGGCATCCATAGTGCAGGAGGAGCAGGGGATACTTAACAGGCCCTCTGCTTTCAGCACAGTTCAGAGCAGCACTGCTGGCAACACCCTGCGCAACCTTAGCCTGGGCCCCACGCGGCGGTCCCTCAGCGGGCCCCTGGCAGGCCACCAGTCCCGGTACCAACAGTCTGCGAGAGAGATGGCTTCGGGCTTAGGCGGGTCTGACTGGTCCAGGACAGTGCTGAACATGAGCTCTCGGTCAGAGCTGGAAGCCATGCCTCCCCCTAGGACCAGTGCCTCCTCTGTGAGCTTGCTGTCGGTGCTGAGACAGCAGGAGGGAGGTTCCCAGGCATCGGTCTATACCTCTGCAACAGAAGGGAGGGGCTTTCTGGCCCCAGGGGCTGAGGCGGACAGTGGTGGTAGCGCTGGCCCTAGCAATCCGGCCAGCATCCGTAATGAGCTCCAGTGTGATTTGAGGCGATTCTTCCTGGAATATGACCGGCTTCAGGAGTTAGATCAGGGGATTGGTGGGGAACCCAGCCAGTCGCAACAGGCTCAAGAAATGCTCAACAACAACATTGAGCCTGGTCGGCCGGGTCCCTCCCATCAGCAGACTCCACACAGCAGTGAAAACATTTCCAATTTGTCCCGGGGTCGCCGGAACCGCTGTCGCGCTTGTCATAACCTGCTGACCTTTAACAATGACACGCTGCGCTGGGAAAGAAGCACGCCTAGCTACACACCAGGGCAGGTCCAAAGCACGTTTGAGGGTGTGCCTCCAAATACCAGCCAGGTGCAGCCTGCAGAGAGAACCGAGGGCAGAACTCCTGCCTCTAGCAGGCTGCAGCTGGGCAGCTCTTCCACCCCGCAGGAGGAGAGGACCGTGGGAGTGGTCTTTAACCAGGAGACGGGGCATTTTTGGAAAGAGTTTACAGCCAGTCGGCTTCAAGCAGACCTGGGAATGTATCACAGGAGGCCTTAAACCAGGAAATGCCTGAGGAAAGCTCAGAGGAGGATTCACTCAGGAGGTAAGATATATATGCTTGGCCTTCCTCCTCTATTTTTACTTAAACTTTTCCCATCTAGTCTGAGTTTTTCAGTCTTTTCAGAGTTAAAAAGCTTTTCTTGTGTGGTCATGTGCTATTTATGTAGATGAAAATAGAGACATTGCATTGATGTCTTTTATAGCTGCCATTGTCATGCTGCAGATAGGTTCTGAGTGTGTCTGTGAAGATGAATACCAGACCTCTCAAAGGGAAAGGAGAATGGTAGCGCAGGCAGGCAAAAGTTCGGGCTCTGGCAAGCAGATCTCTGGGATGAACTGTGATCCTGGCAGTTCCCAGACACTGCAGAAGGGCGGGAACACAGGATGTGCTACGCTGTCCTTTTGTGCCCCATACCATGCCTGTGCTGCACATGGAGAATCTGCCCAGGGTAGGCATGGAAAATTGGTCACAAATACTGAGAATTGCTTTCTTGAGTGCTTTGTCCTATTGAGGTTGTAGTTGTTAAGTTGGAAGGGTTAACAATCATTTCCTTGGTGTTGCCATATAGGGCAAAAAAAATCAAAGCTCTGTGTCAGTGGTTTGTGTATATGCACCCATTTTTAAAAACAGTGGCAAGGACCCTGGGAACTACTGGCCTGTCAACCCTACTTCTGTGCCTGGGAGGATTATGGAACAGATCCTCCTAGAAGCTATGCTAAGGCACATGGAGGACAGGGAGGTGATTTCAGACAGCCAGCATGGCTTCACCAAGAGCAAGTCCTGCCTGAGCAACCTTGTGGCCTTCTGTGATGGAGTGTCCACGTCAGTGGACAAGGGAAGAGCTACCAATGTTATCTATCTGGACTTCTGTAAGGCCTCTGACATGGTCCCTTACAACATCCTTCTCTCTAAAATGGAGAGAGATGGATTTGATGGGTGGGCAGTTTGTTGGATGAGGAGTTTGTTGGATAGTTGCATCCAGAGGGTGGTGGTCAATGGCTCAATGTCCAGATGGAGATCGGTGATGAGTGGTGTCCCTCAGGGGTCTGTACTGGGACCAGTACTCTTTAATATCTTAATCAATGGCATAGCAGGATCGAGTGCCCCCACAGCAAGTTTGCAGATGACACCAAGCTGAGTGGTGTGGTTGACATGCCTGAGGGACAGGATGCCATCCAGAGGGATCTGGACAGGCTCAAGAAGTGGGCCCATGTGAATGAACCTCATGAGGTTCCACGAGGCCAAGTGCAGGGTCCTGC
>NW_010536514.1:0-2968 GCF_000687285.1 Phaethon lepturus | reverse complement strand
CGGGCAGGATGAAAACGAAAACTTGGGTCTCGCAGAAACTGTCAAGCATTACCGTAGCGATTCATCCCAAATCGGTGCAGAAAGTGCCAAGAAGTATCTTGTGGGATTAAACTCTCCAAACTATGTAGTGGAATTGCTGCATTTGGTGCAGATGAAAATATTCCACTCCATGCTTCATCCCGACTTCAGCCTTTTTGGTAACTTCAACCTTCATAACGATAATGTAATGTGCAGTTCCTTCCAGGATTTACACAACTCATTTAGCGAGGAGAAGTAGTAGATACAATGTTATGAGCCATGATAACACAGCTGCAGCCTGGGAATGGTGATGTCTGGAAATTAAGCATTTTGGTAGCTTGATACAGGTACGCTGCCACCGACACGGAAGCAGTCTCGGTTACCTGCAGATGCAGGTGTGAACGGGGCCGGAAAGCGTCTGCATGGCTGAGGGAGCATCCTCACCCTCCCACACCGGCGTCTTCTCGGGCATCCCGCTGGTGTCCTCATCCTCGCTGATGGTGTCAGACCGTGCTGGGGGCCGGCTGCAGCGCAAGCGGGACGGGCCCAGCGACTGTGGCTACGCCAGGCGACAGTCAGGTCCTGCCCTTTCTGCCGAGGTGGCAGCACCTTTCACGGCTGGAAAAGCCTCTCGTCCCCGTGTAAACCCTCTGTGTGGATGAGCGCTCGCGGCTGAGCCACTCAAAACCTCAGCAGCTCAGCCCTTCTGCCTGCAGGACCGGGTTTTCAGCTGGACTCCAGGCTTCAGGCTGGGGCTTTAGCATGCCAGCAGGGTCTGCTTCCCCGCTCTGGTTCTTTCCCTCATCATGGGGAACTTGTGCAAGCTCTGAAATACAGAGACACAGCCCCAGCAGAGATGTCAGTTTTTCTTTCTGACACCAGACATAATGCAAATGAACGCCTGAGTGACAGAAGACAGATAATTTCTCACTTGATTTTCACAGCACTGCTTTGGTTTTACACCACATCCACGTTACAGTCATCCTTTTAATGCAGAGAAAAAACATGTCAGCCAATCTCAGGTCACCTCCGGGAGCATGGCAAGCTCGGTCCTCCAGCAGGAGAGATGCTCTGCTGGCAAACGTTTTGTAGCCAAAGCCATTTCCAAGTAATGTCTTCAGCTGCTTAGCCTGGCCTGGTCCAGCTGAATCAGCCAAAAATTGTGCAGAGGAAGCAAACACGTGGTGGGGAAGGGATGACAGATGGGGCCTCTCCTCCCACGTGTAGCGGGGCTGATGCTCGAGGACACCATGGCTGCCATGGCACATCCCCTGGAGAGACCCATGCTCCCCAAACGTCCCAACAGCCCAGGGCACTCCTCCGTGGGACCAGGCTCCTCACCAAGTGCTGGCCTGACGTTTCCTGACGTCAGTAAACATGCAAGACCTAGACAGCCTGGGCTAAGGCAGCTCCTTCGTGCTGAAGGAGGCTGGTAGGAGGAAGAGAAGATGGGCAGCAGCATCACCCCGTGCCCAGCACCTCTCACCAACACAGCAGCAGCCCTTCTCCCACCTGGGCACTGCTTACCCCACCGCAGAATGTACATAAAACATCTGTGTACGCTTGTAAGTCGTTTATTCTGTGACAAAGCATCTGTGTGGCAAAGAACAGACCGAGATTGACAGGATTCAGTGCATCTGCTGCTAAACAGACATCGGGTCGGAGTGCTGCTTTTAGTCGTTTTATGTAGGAATTAAGGCGTTTACATTTAAATTTCACAGCTTGCTCTGCGGTCAGTGCAGAGCCTGACCACAAATCTACTGCTGTCATAGGTGATAGATGATTCACTTGCAATCGAAGTGCTCCAGTGCTCCAGTGCCGTATTTGCTGCTAGAAATAAGCAAATGCATCCTTCTTTCTGGAGATTTCTCACTTCCCCGTTCAGGCTGTCCCTCTCCTCCTGGCACAGCCAGGCAGCCCGTGAGCAGGACACGCAGGAGACATGTCCTCGGGCTCTTCCCACCCGCACCCCTCTGTGCAGGGGTTTACAGCTGCCTGACATGGGTGCAGACACAACAGTTTTCTAACACAAACACCGCTTCCTCTGGTCCGACAGCCTCCACTTCAAGATGTGTTTTCAGAGGAAAGTTCTGCCGTAGAAATGGGGCAGTCCTTGGAGTGCTTTCCTTTACTTTTACTAAGACATGTCATTTTGCTTACTTGAAATTTTTTTCTTAATTTGGTTTTCTTTCCATTACCGCATTTTCGGTTTTTTGCACTGATCATATTACATTGCATTGTACTGCACTGCAATCTATTGTAATGTCCTGGCATTTTCACTTGTTTTGATAAAAGTCTCAATGTGTCCAGAAACTCCTGGAAAGAGAATACTTCATTCTTAAAATATTTATTTTCAATTTGTGCCATAGACGTCAGTTCTGAGCATTGGAGTTTACTGCAGGGCAGATGTTCACTACGTTCAACAGTTCTAACAGCAAGCAAACTCCCTCCAGCAATCACCACACAGAAATCAAGCCTACGGCCTCAGAAAACTAGCCCAGTGAGCGTAAAAAGGCTGAATTCGTAAGTAATGCTTTGCAGAAGAATGGCTGCGAACCCCGACAAAACCCCCACGCGGGCCATCGTGCGGCAAAGCGGACGGCGTGGGGAGCTGGGGGTGCCTGGGCGCAGGACCAGGTCTCCAGTGTTCTCCTGGCCACACAAATGCTGGAAGCAGCAGATATCCAGTTCATCGCAGGACAACTTGGAAAGCACACCCTAACACCACGAAGCTGGGCAGATATTGAACCCCTCAGGCTCTCGCCCACAGCCAGACGCATCTTTCAGTATATGCAGAAACCCAGGCTTGGGGTGACACAGGAGAAGCCCCCCCTCCACGGGGTGCTCAACACGGGCAGCAGACAGGCTGGCCAGGGTCTAACGGCCGTGAGAAAAGGAACTGCATCCCCCGCACCACCCACCGCACGACGAAGTGCTCGGCGGTGGGGTG
>NW_010536513.1:2358-3170 GCF_000687285.1 Phaethon lepturus | reverse complement strand
GATGGACCCGGTGAGGGGCTGGCAGGAGCCGGAAACTCCTGATCCCTCTTTATCTGCCCCTCGCCCTGCTTTCTCATCTCCCCGTCACGCTCTCCGTCTCGCCTGGTATCTCACGCTCCGATTTCCACGCCTCCCTGGCTGCTGGGGGGCTGCCCACCCCTCGCAGCACCCCACAGCCAGGCACTGGCCCTGCACTCCCCCTTCTCAGCCACAGTGCGGGGTCCCAGAGCCCCCCAGGACCTGCTGGGGTCGCTGCCTGCAAGGAGCACCAGCCCTGAGCAAGGGGAGGCACCTCAGGTGCCCCTGTCCTGTGCCTGCACGCTGAGCATCAGCCACAGTCGCAGGCAAGTGCCTGGGGTGGGGCTCTGCAGCTGCGGTTTGCTGCAGGTTGAAGTGGGAGGAAAGGATCAGGCCCAGCTCAGCATCATCTTATGTACTGAGGAGGTCAAGGAGGCTAGCTGCTTTCTTCCCCAAATGTGCCAGCTGCTCCTGGGCCAGGGTCCAGTTGGGTACCAGCTCAAAACCACGCATGAACCTTTCACTTGCTCTCCTGGCATCCCTGACTTCCATCGCTCCATTGCAAACCCACTGCCCCAGCTGGGCAGATTGGTGGTGGGGGGTTCAGGATCCACAGTTAATGTAGCTGCCCCTAAACGCACTGCCAGAGATCAGCTAATCTGATAATTACAGCAACAAAAGCCATTTAGACAAACCATGACCTGACCCCGGGAGCTTGGAATGAAAACATTTTACCCTCCTCTGTCTGGATTCGGCACTGAGAAAACATCTGTATTCGGAGGACGGCTGGGAAA
>NW_010536513.1:0-2327 GCF_000687285.1 Phaethon lepturus | reverse complement strand
CCCCCCCACTTGGACCCAGCCACAGCTCTGCTCCCTGCCTGCACTCAGCCTCAGCCCGAGATGGGCAGCGCTTCGGGGCAGGGCAGCCTAAACCCTTGCTATGATGCTGGGATCGAGGGTGCCCCAGCGCTGGGCAGGGCTCTTTGCCAAGGAAGAAGATGAGGCAGAGGCCAGAGGGGTGCGAGGGTGGATCATGTGCGGGGGAGTGAAGGGGATGGGATGAGTGGAGCTCTTCTGCACCCTCCCAGAAAGGGCTTTTTTCAAGCCCACTCGAGGCTTTATGGTGTGGGGAGGGCAGCACTTGGTCCCCAGCAGTCCCTGCATCCCTGCAGCAGCCAGATCTCTGCAGGAGCCAGGCTGTCCACCGAGCCCCCCTGACTCTGGCTCTCAGGAGGGGCCGAGTGCGGGGGGCCGTGCCTGTGTGCGGCACGGTAGTGTGCGCCCGGGGGGCTCCTTCACTGCCGGTAAGGTGTGCAAGCCTTCCCGTTGAGTGGCAGGTCATTGCTGGCTGTCAGTCGGAGGCAGGAGATGAAGGGAGGGATGCCTCAGGGCCGGCTCCCATGTTTCTCCGGCTTTTATATACATTTTGGTGGCACCCTTTGTGTAGGCTGGGGAGATGAAAGCTCGGGGCCAGAGGGATCTTGCTAACGCACAGCCACCCGGCTCGGGGGCCCGGCAGCCTGCTGCTTTGTGCCTGTCTGTCTCGTTCCTGCATCTGTTCCCAGCAGAGCCCCACTCTGAGCCACCGAGGACACGGGACACCGGCTGAGCTGGGGGTAGTCAGGCGCTCCAGCAGGTAACTCCTGCTGCGTCAGTGGCCCCAGCCTCGCAGGCATGGGCAGTGGCACAGATGGTCTCCACTGGACCAGCAACGCTGAGCTCACACTGCCCAGGAGACCCCGAGGAAGGGGAGAAAGATGGTGCTGATTTGGGGAAACTAAATTTTTTTCTGCAACTGGCACTGCTGAGCCTGCTCTGAGGGTCCCAAGCAGGGGCTTGGTGCAGCCAGCTTGGCAGGCAGCACCCCTGCACTTTCGTGACTTCTCTGCTCTGCACTGGGAAAGGACTTGGCTGTGTCCCCAAAAATCCCAGTGCTCTTTGGAAAGTGGTAGGGTTAGAAACCAGAATGAGACTGGCAGTGAGAGCCTGCTAGTCTGGGGACTCCCCAGCATGTCTGGCTGCTCCAGAAATAGGATGCTTTAAGCAGCCTTGGTCGGCTTTTCCCATCACAGCATCCCACTTGTGCAGTGCTTTACTCCTTGTGAGCAGAAAACATGACTCACCCTGCGGTGGGCTACCCCCATTTACCTCTGATGCCCTTGTTCTCATCAGCTGCTTCCATGCTCAACTCTGCAGCATCTCTCATTTAGCAGCATCCACAGACCTCAAGAAACCCAAGTGCCTTCATCTGGCTGGGGTTAGAGTTACGCTTAGAGCTAGAGTTAAGGGTAGGGTTAGATTTAAGGTTAGGGTTAGAGTTAAGCTTAGGGTGAGAGTTAAGGGTAGGGTTAGAGTTAAGTTTAGGGTTAGAATTAAGGGTAGGGTTAGAGTTAAGCTTGGGGTTAGAGTTAAGGGTAGGGTTTGGAGATGCCTTCACAAGCACCTTGACAAGGTTGGCCATTTGCTGCGTTTCACAGCTATTGCAGAGAGCAGACCTGAATCCCTTTCTGTGTTTCCATGCAGCTTTTACTCACGGCCTGATAGAGGTTTTATCTGAGTTGGGCTAAAAAACCCACCATGGCCAAGGCTTTGGTCTAGCACTGCTGTCTTGCTCCTCTGCCTTTCCCATTATGCTGCTTTCTCTGAAGGCAGAAGCCTTGGCATGCTGCTGTGCCGCCGGGCAGCTCTGCCTCTTCCCCGCTCTCATGCTAAGCAGAAAGTGCACTGGGCAGTTCTTCCAGGTGCTGCCCGGAGCTGGGGGAGGCGCGGGCTGTGCCCCCGGGGTTCCCTCCCAGGCAGCTGGGCTGCGGAGCCACCTTCGGCATGGGAGGGAGGCCAGGAGCCAAACTGGTTTTCAGAGGGATCTTGGCTGGATGAACAAAGGGAGTGTATGACACGGTTTGTCTGCAAAAGCGTTTGGCGACAGCAGCGCCTTTCCCGTCCCGTATCCCCGTGTTTTATGTCACGAGGGGTAGGGGGATCGCGCTGCCGGCGCTGTTGTTCGCAACGTCCCTCCCGTTTCCCTCGAAGCCTTTCCCAGATGCTGCGGGATCGCGGGCGGATTCCCACAAACTTCAAAAGCCGCTTGAGGCGAGCGGCGGGTTCCTAACGGAGCCGGCCAAGCACCGGAACGCAGCAAGCCCCCTCCTCGGCGAGGCGCGGGGGGA
>NW_010536512.1:738-1632 GCF_000687285.1 Phaethon lepturus | reverse complement strand
CAAACTATTCTATGATTCTATTATTCTGTGAACTACTGTACATCAGAGAATTTTACAAATGCATAGCATTCACAGTTATTTTCTTTAACTAAACAACAAGAGACTTTAATTACCAGACCACAACAGAGTTTCCACAAAAGGTTAATTAACGATATGGTCATTCTTCTGATTGCAACTACACAGTTATGGATACTACAGGATATTAGTTGGAAGATATGATACCTAAAATTAGAAATTTTTCATCCACCAAATAAATTCTCAATAAATATTTCAAAAAATAAAAAACCTACTGCACACTCACCTCCATAAGGTAAAGGTAGAAGCCTTATGTAACTTTGAAAGACACTAATGTTGTTGCTATTTTTATTTAAAATGCTATCAAAATTAAACCACTAATACTAATTTGAAGATTATCAGAAATGAGATCTTAGCTTTTGTTACAAAAGAAACTGGCAAGAGGACAGAATTTTTACACTGTACAGTTATTATAACTGTATACATTACAGAATATGGAGAGAAATCAAGAATTCTGAAAAAGCACATAGGATATAAAACCCATGCGAGTTTTTTTGTAAAGGAATCTATCCCCAAAACCCCAGCTCCATGTAAGATGCATATTATGGAAAGCAATTACAAGATAAAGGGCATTTAAATACAATTAGAGAGGGAATTAAAATTAAAAAAAAAGACATGCCAGGTTGAATTACATAAGGATCAAGAAGGTGCTTCAATAGGTGTACAATCTATCACATTAAGAACTGTACACAAAAGCAACCATCTGCATGGGGGTTGTCGTGGTTTAACCCCAGCCAGCAACGAAGCACCACGCAGCCACTCGCTCACTCCCCCATGGTGGGACAGGGGAGAGAATCAGAAGAGTAAAAGTGAGGAAAT
>NW_010536512.1:0-705 GCF_000687285.1 Phaethon lepturus | reverse complement strand
ATTCTGTGCACACAAGCAAAGCAAAACAAGAAATTAATTCACTACTTTCCATCAGCAGGCAGGTGTTCAGCCATCTTCAGGAAAGCAGGGCTCCATTATGCATAATGGTTACTTGGGAAGATGGACACTACTCCAAACGTCCTCCTCTTCCTTCTTCTTCACCCCAGCTTTATATACTGAGCATGACACCATATAGTCTGGAATATCCCTTTGATCAGTTTGGGTCAGCTGCCCTGGCTGTGTCCCCTCCCAGCTTCCTGTGCCCCCCCAGCCTGCTCGCTGGCAGGCCAGCATGAGAAGCTGAACAGTCCTTGACTGCTTAGCAACAACTGGAAACATCAGTATGTTATCAACATTTTCTCATCCCAAATCCAAAACATAGCCCCACACCACCCTCCATGAAGAAAATGAACTCTATCCCAGCTGAAACCAGGACACATCTGCATAAAATATGAGGAACGTTGTTTAAAATTCAAACGAAATAATAAAAAAAATTCAAACTTCAAAGATGATGGGCATGACTCACAGGAACAAAGTTTCCAATAACTCCAAGACCAGAGTCTTTCCTTCTCCCTTTCACAATTCTTTTTAAAAGCCTAATGGTACACAGACCATTCCAAAAAGGTTTTTGCTGTTGTGTGCCCCCTTACCAACCTCCTCCTTTACATGCACCATTCACTATATCACAGAATCACAGAATCACTA
>NW_010536511.1:325-8864 GCF_000687285.1 Phaethon lepturus | reverse complement strand
CCTGCGGCCTTCTGGGCTGCGTCCTCGCCTGTAGTTGCGTGGCTGCTGTCCGCACATTCGGTGTCGGGTCCCTGCCGGAGCGGGCCTGGCTGCCGACCCGGCCGGGCGGGGTTCTTGCCTGAGTCCGAGATGTGCTGGAGTCTCCTGGAGCGAACCCGTAAAGCTGCCTTAGAAGGGCAGCAGTCTCGGGGAAGAGCCTCCGCAGGGCTTCCCACTTGGCTGTCCTCAAAAGAAAAAAAACCCACAACCCACAGCAGTTTGGTCCAGTTGCTGTTACTCGATGTCCTTAGTAACTGTTGTTGCATCTCGCCTGTATATATTTTTCTAGGTCCCGTTAACTATAGAGAGCACAAATTGTATTTTTTCAAAGTTCAAAAGTTGTTTTGGAATTTTGTTTTCCTTTTTTTGATATGAAATAGCTTACAAGCATAGCTTAGTTTCTGATTGCAATATATTGGTACTGCTGCAAGGCATAGACTACTGCTGTCTTGAAACCAGAATCAGAATCACAGAATCATTAAGGTTGGAAAAGACCTTTTAAGATCGTAAAGACCACCCATCAACCCAACACCACCATGCCCCCTAAACCATGTCCTGAAGTGCCACGTCTACAAGTTTTTTGAATATTTGTTAAGTGGCATTACAGAGGGATGTATTGCCTTGTATGTCTGCTGCTTTGCTGGCATACTGCTCTTCTACCTTTGCAAAATTCTAGAAGCAGAAGAATGTCATATTTTCAAACATGTTTTCTGTATGTTAGTCTTTATCAAAGTCTTTGTACGTTGACATTGTCTTTTCCAGATGTTTTTCTAGCTTATATTTTTCCTAGTTTACCTTTTTTTTACTACCTGCACATTCCTCTGTTTTTTTCTTACTTGAAAATTTTGCATTAAGGTTTCACAGACCTCGGAGAACCTGCAGGCCTGGGGTCAGCTGCTCAGTTTACATGTATTGGCTTTATCTTTTTCATTTGCTCAAATCTAACCAGGGTGTCAGCTGTAGTTACATAAAATATATAAAAAATGCCAGCAGACCACTTAGCTAAGAAAACTGCAAATACTTTCATCAGATTCACAATCTAGAGATCTGCCAAATAAAACAAGATGAAGTATATTTTGAGGGTAAAACCATTTAAAGGAGGTTTCATTTCAGATTATCAATATAAAATTCATACTCCTTTTTAAGTTGCAGTGATTTGGTCTCAAAAGGCTGCATAGAAGTATCTGATACGTAGTGCAGAGGGCACAGGAGTTCTGCATATACTGGCTTGGGAGTGTGTGGTGGTGAACCTGGTAGCATAGGTCACTGTCCCATGCTAATCACATTGAATTTGGGTAGTAATGGTCAAAGAGAGTCCTTCAGCAAATTCATGAAAACATATAGGGAAAGGGAAGCATGTCCTTGAATGGAGAAAGTGTGACAGGAGCCATGAATCCAAAGTCGTGATCCAGAGCATACATATGAGTATAGCAGCCATATTTGGAGGAAGACATTGGTCCTGCAACACACAGATTAAGTTTGATGCACTGTAGGTGCTGGCTTACCCATGTGCAATAAACGGAGAACATAGCAATCCTATAATTGCTAAATGGATATTGTCTTCACTGTCCCAAGAGGCAAGAATACTAACAAATCTAAGAAGGCACTCTATTAGCAGGAATTAAACTAATATGCTTTACAGAATATCTTCAAACGTCACCACTACAGAGCAGGGTATATAGATACCACCTTTGAGGAATTCCAAAAAAGCAACTGCAGAGGTAGCTAAATCACACATCTGCACTAGCAACACACATTTTTCATTATATGACATGCGTAAAATCGTGTAGTCACAAAAATACCTGCAAAAGCAGATGTTATTACAAACCAAATGGCATGACTGAAGGTTGCACTTGCACTCCATATCATCTGCTAAGTGTGACGGTCGCACAGAATGGAATAGCATACCATAATGCAGTGAATAATGTAAAAGGTAAAGCAGCATTTCCCCAATAGTAAAATACAAGCTGATAAAACGCAGCTAAAATTTCTTAGCGTAATATATAGATATATGCATGCACAAGGCCCGCAGATCGGTAATCAATGGTCTCTCTGAAGCACAGGAGAGACTGTAACCACTTGCTATTCAACCAGCAGTGCACCTCATTTGGAGGCAATCTTTGGTAGCACTGTCAGACTCTGGAAATGTAGAAACAAAACCAGAACAAGATTCCATGGTAGTAGTTAAAAAAAAAAAACAAAACAAAAAACAAAAAAAAGAGGAGGGTGTATTTCTTTCTCTCATTTGTGAGGATTTCTGTAACAGAAGCGTGGGAATGGAATTCTCCACAAGTAGTTACTGTGCAAATGGAGTAGCCATGACAAAAACCTTTCCTGTCACTAGGAAGCGCTGCTGCCAGCAGATGCTAAAAGGGAATTACTTCCTTAAAGATAACATTAGCAGAAATTTCCCCTTTCTGTAAAATGTATTCTCCTAAACCAAATTCACAGGCTTTACATTACACAGTAATGAACTGAATTAAACCGACAAAATTTACCTTGAAAAAAAGAAAAAAGCCCAACCCAAAACCAAGCAAACAAAACCAAGCATAATGAATTTCAGCCTTGGAACTCCTAAACTAAACATCATATGTATGTTAGTGGCAGGTCACTAACACTCATCTCCTAAATATATGTCTATGTGGCAAAGTGAGGTGCCTGAACAGATACCTGAATTAACTAACCTGGTCTGCGAGTTTCTTACCCAGAAGATAATTCACACAGTTTTCCTCAGGCTGTCTGTTTGCGTTTGACAGGACCTTATTGTTCTTGGGAGGGCAAAAACTAGCAATTCCTTTCCTTTTTTCCTTTTTTTCGTTTTTTTCCATTTTTCTTTTTTTTTTTTTCTACAATCAAAAAATGCCAAGTGCAATGTCCACATAGTACTTTCCATCATATCTGCTACAGACCTTTCTTAACCAAAGTTATGACGAAGGGAGAATGGTGCAAAGGGACAGCAGTGTTTTGCTTCACGCGGAGAGTGAATTTCTGTTTTGTGGCCTTTCCTTGACATTGACCTGTCACGTTACCGCAATATGTCAAGTTCTTCTCCATTTGTGCTTGAAAATGCAGCTTAAAGTTTTATTTCTTGGCACTTTGTGGTGATGATGGCCAAACATTTCTGTTGCAGCCAAGCTGACAAAATAGAACACACATATGTATTTCTTGCCTTAAAATTAAAGCAGAAAAGGTAGTGAGAATCTTCTGGTCTAATCTTCAAAGGGGACAGCAGAATCCAAGTGAAATAGCAGTGATTTAGCCTGTGAAAGAAAACACTTGAGATCATTATAGTCTGTCTAATAAAAAGAAAAAACAGAACGTTTCCTTTTTTCTATGAGCAATGCCAAATTACATGCTTCTAGGTCATAGCCGACAGAGGAAAAAGGGTATATAGTGAAATACATAACAGAATAATTACTATTTTTCTTTATGTTGGAAACCTATGTCGTTTAAGACATTCATCTTCTACATTCTACTTGCTAGAAAGACAGTATTTTAGAATTATATTCTGTTTACTTCCCTGAGTTCATAATTCCAATGTGTTTTAATAAGCAATGATCAAGAATATTTCTTCCCCTTCCTTTCCCCCATATTAAGTTCTCAGTATGTAGACTCTGATTAGCAGCTTTGCATGAGTTTACCAGTCTAATGGAAAATTGCCTATTATAAGATTTTCTTGGGAAGACTTAATGAATATTAGATGAATTCCTGTTAGCTTGATTTGTGTTTACAAAATTGTTCAAACATGTTTAATAGGTTGCATCATTTTCCCAAACTGCATATTGAGAAAAATGCTTGAACAGTAAAGGTTACTGATGAGAAGAGTTTTATTTCTAATGAGATATCTTCTGCATAGAACCATGGCATTTTAAAGGGTGTTTTCACCCTTGTATTATCCATTTTGTTTTACAGGAGTGTTCTAAATCTTAGAACTAAAGAACTAAAAAACTAAAACTTAGGGGATACTTTGTAAGTGATATATTATAGCATACTGAATGGATAAAGTGTATATTTATTAAAGTACATTGTCTTACATTGACCCTGAACTAAAATTCAGTCTAGATATTTTGAAATACTAAAAAAGTATCACATGTATCTGGACAAAAAGACCAAAAAAGGGAAGACATTCTTTATGATTCAGCTGTACATAATAAAGTTTCTAAGACTTTCTAGATTTACTACTTCTTTGCACTAGAACATGATTATCAATAAAAAGCAAGAAGTCTTGATTTAGAAGGCTGTCAGTGATGCAGAATCTTTTTCCACATGGGACAATTACTCTAACAGCTGCCTTTACATCTTTAAAAAAGTGGATTTATTTCTATTCTGAATTACTCTATTATCAGCTGCCTGCTGCCAAGACTGACAAGACCATCATGAAAGTTTCTCTCCCATATAAGTTCTTACCTGATCAGTAGGACTCCCTTAATCTCTTCTTTGTAAGCCAGCCTAAGTTCCCTGAGTTTTTAATGGAAGGAATTAAATTTCTTTTATTGTTTTTCTTTCTTTATTTCTCAATTAATTGATTTTCCTATCATATTTGCATAATTCTCTAGAAATGATTTTTCAATGAGAAAAGGCTAGTAGCATAGCCTTGCCTTTCTCATTATTGACCTGTTTGGGTGTTCAAGAATAATTGTTTTTCCACTGAGTTTCCGAAGCTGATGCTGCCACCATGTAAGCAGACACCACTTTTTTTGTTTTAAATGTGTAACTTTACCTTTGGCTACATCATACGTACCTGGTTTTATTATGCCTACCTTACAGTGCAATTCAGATTGCTTTGTATCAGTGACTTGTCCTTCTCATTATCTAAACAATCCTTAATCTTTGCCTTATTTTTACGTCTATTAAAAATGAATTTGTTCCCAGAGATACTAGACAGAATTGTTAAAACTTACAGCCAAGAAGAAACTCTGCTAGACTTCTGTTAGAAACACAAGTATTTGATGATCATTTCCTCTCACCATACATTTGAGACCTAACAAGTAGCCTAATCCATTTGATGTGCAATGTAAAAGTTGTTTTGTTGCAGTTTCTTAACCACATATTGCATGTTATCAAAGTCACATACTGTATAGAAATCTACATATTTTATATTGAGAGTGTTATCTACCACCTCCGTCAACCTAACTTGTAACCGCATTTTAAATAAGAAATCAAGTTACTTTGATGGATATATTTTTCACAAATCCAGGTTGATTGGCATTAATTATGTTATCCTCCTTTAATTCTTAATTGTAGTCCTGTAGCATCCATTCCATTATTTTGCATATGATTGACATCCAGCTGACAGGTCTATAATTGCCCCCTTTAAAAGCTGAAACACGTTTGCTCTCTACCACTCTTCTGGAACTGATAGAGTGTTTCAGGAGTTACTGAAAAACAATGCTAATGGTGCACAGAGCTTGTCAGGCAGCACTTTTAAAAGTTTTGTATGCAAATTTTCTGGAGACAGTGATTTTAAAATTTAAGACTGCAAATTTTCTGGTATTGCTATTGGAATGTAAAGAGTTCAACCCTCATTATCATGTGACATACACATATAAATATTTCTGGTTTGTATTTTGACAGAAATTAACTGTTCTGTATCATAAATATTATTTTTCATATAATCACCTAATGGATCAATATGATGGGAGGTTTTTTCTACTGAGGAATGGATTTCATTCCCCAAAAGTATTAAAGAGTTAGCACTTACCATCTTTAATTCTGCTGATGTGTAGATACTCTTAACAAGTATCTATACTTATCTTCTTGTTTACAGTAATTATTATCAGCTTACTTTTTTTTTTTCACTTCTCGATTATTTTTTCTTATACCATCTCTTCCCTTCTAAGGCTAATGGTTTGTTTAACCATTGTGGCCTCTGTCTTTGTTGACTGCCCTGTGGCTCTTCGGGCAGCTAGCAAGTTGTTTGTCGATGTTCTGGATTACATTCAGAGCTCTGTATCCTAGGCCCGTATTTATTTTCTGTTATTGTTAATGGGTATTAAAGTCATAGTTCCCTACAAGTTAATTTATTTTAAAATATTTAGAGTAATCTTCTGCTCTCAAAAACAAATCAAGTCTATGAAACTGCCATATCAAAGCAGCCCAGCCTTAGCAATTCTTCAAGGAATCCTGGTTTTAGGATTGCACCCTGCATTTTTTCCCTTCCCCATCCTTTCAAAAAAGGTATAAAAAGACTGCTCATTTCTCAAAAAAACATTTTCTTTCTCCTCCAGAGAAAAGTAAGTGGCACTGACAGAATTAAAGAGCCCAAATTCACCATGCAGGCCACCAGTAAATGGGTCATCTTGAAGAAGATATAGTCTGATTAATTTTGTAGTTCTGGCTTCTGTTAGTGTAAAGAGATGAAGGACAGCAAAGTACTTTTCAAGAACCTCTTAAAATGCCTCACAAAAGTAGTGTCTTGTCTCTACACCTTGTTTTGTTTTTTAAAAGCTGTTAATAGTTGTAAGGTCGTGAGTTACATTGTGTGTAGATATGGTGAAAGAAAACTAGTTAAAAAGCCTAAGGGGCTGATGAGCAATCATAGAATTGTTATGTTTTGGGATGCCTGGACTCAGTAAATGACAAATCAATAAATGGAATATTATTTGCCTTGTATTTTCTCCATTTATATGGGATGGACTAAAATATTGTACCTTGTTTAGTACAGGAACCATTTTTCATCTCTTTCCTTTAGTCAGAGCTGTTCTGTTTCAGCTGATGTTTTGCTCTTTCTGTAATTCAGTGATTTTTTTTCTGAGTTAATATTGAATAGGAATACTGGAAAAGACGTTCTGTAATTAGGTATGAGTAAACAGAGTTAGGAAAGGCAACAGATTGGCTCGTTACTATAGAAGATTGATTTTCTGTGCTTGGGTTCCTAGCTTGTAGAACATAAAAGTGAGCCTCTGTCTTTCTTTTAACTGTTCAGTAAATATGTTGCCTGAATATTTTAAAAATAATAAAAATCTCTTCTAAGGATGGGGCCTCATAAACGTTAAAAAAACCCACTCTCTATCTTTTCCATATTGCACGTATTTTCCTTATCTTCCACCAAGGTGGAGAAAGGCTATGGCTTTTTTAGACTACTTGCAAGTTGACCTGATTTTTTCTAAATTAGTGGCTCTGATTCTGATTTTTCATAGAGGCATTCAACGAACATAAGTCAGTGTGAACTGACTTTCAGGACAAAATTTAGTTCAAAAATAACCTTGTTATTAGGTTATATATATATAACCTAGTATTAGGTTATATATATATGACCTCATGTTATTTTACATCTATATCATCACAATAGTTGCCTGGTTCAACAGAAAGCAGAAAAAAAGAAAGAACAAATTATTTAAAAAAAACAACAATGCTGTATGTATGAAAATATTAGTTAAATTAATTTTATTAAATTAAAAATTAATTTTATTTTAAAATATTACCTCAGTCAGGCAAAGAGTGGGTAGGTCACTGAAGCAGCAACACTTTTCAGCTACCAGCAGTATGTGGGAATCGGTACCTACTAGTTAAAGATGTATTGAACAGTACAGAACCTGCAACATCAAAGTGATAATCAATTCCACATTTTTTGTCTTACTTTGTACTAAACCTGGGGTTTTTCTACAAGTTTGCCTTTGATATAGAACTGTAAGTGCCTCTGTACATGTTGTGATTTTAATTACCTCTGCTTTAGTGAGAGTAAACGTTGCTGCTAAACTATATTATGCTGTGTACTCTGTAATATGCAAGGCCTGGAGATGCCTTTTCGGAATGGCAGAGGTCTGCTCAGGGATGCACTGATCAGTGTATTTTACCTACTCCTAAAGCGCCTGTTCTGTGGCACTAAAAGAATTAGATTATGAAGGGTGAGAGTCTAGGGAGGAGACAGATAGTCCATTTGCATTATTGTTTGTCTTTGAGATGTCGTGGAAGACAGACAGGTCTCATTAGAGAAGGACAGACTTAAAAGGGAGAAGAGCAAGACCTGATAATCACTCACTATGATACCCAGAAAAACATTAGTGCTATTTAATTTGTAATGTCTATTTAAAAAAAAAAAAAAAGAAAACAGATGGGATGGATTCATGGAGAAAATTACATCAAGTGAGATAGTTATCTTTTCACAGTCTGCTTGGCCTGATGAATACGGGGGGGAAATCAAAGTATGCGGCTCACTTTCAACTTCAGCAGGGTTTTGGACAATCTCGGCTTCTTACAGGAAGCTACAGCTACATTGTCACAAGCAGTGATTCCCAGGCACCTGTATATTTGTAGTTAATAGTTACAGTTAATATTGACAGCCATCCTGAAGAGCTCCTGGTCCATTTCCACCTTCAAAAGACAATTTCGGAGCTACTGCAGCCTGTTGAGCTTTTGGTATATTTTCAGTTTCTCTAAGGTATTGGCCTTTTGGCCCGATTTGCAAGTCTGAGCAAACCCTGTGTTACTAAGCTCCCCAGGAAAACAGGTATTTCCTTTGCCGTCGCTGTCCGTAAGACAGTCACTGTCTGCTGCAGCC
>NW_010536511.1:0-294 GCF_000687285.1 Phaethon lepturus | reverse complement strand
CCGCTACTTCATCAGGCTTCCTTCCAGGACACATCTGCTGCCTGTCCCTCTTTCGGGGGTTCCTTGACTGTGTGCTGTAGGACCAAAATCTCTGTGCGCCATGCGGTGTGGCATGCTGTGGCACATTGCCACGTCCCCATTTCTCCCCACCCCGAGGTCTTTTGTCTTCTGTGGTTGGATCCATTCCATCTGCTGCCCAACTGTTACCGGAGGTTAACCCTTCCCTTGTATTTGATAGTTATAAAAACAGTCGGTTTTTATAACTATAAAAATATATATATATTTTATTTATAT
>NW_010536510.1:0-1054 GCF_000687285.1 Phaethon lepturus | reverse complement strand
GCGCGGCCCCTCGGGAGGGAACCACCACCGCTTGGCCCCAGGAGGGCGACGGCCACCTTCACCCCGGCTGCCCCAAGGGGACTCGCTGCCCTTCCCCAGCCGCCAGAAACACAGGCTCAGGGCAACGCGGGGCTGGGGGGGTTATTTTATTCTTTGCTTTGGTCTATACAAAAACAACTTACAGAAATAATAAAATCTTCCATTCCTGAACCACACTCCAGTAACTGTCCATCCCTTTCTGGCGGAAGCGTTAAACCACCGTCAGATCTAGAGCCTCTTTAAAAAATGTGTTAGATAAGGGAGGAGGGGACGGAAACACACCACTCACCAAAAAGAAGGGAAACGGGTTAAAATGTGCAACAGAGATCAGTACAAGGACACGGTTCCTAATGCTGGAGTCACTCCTCTATGGGTACTGGTAGGATAGGCAGGTACACAAAGTCAGCTCCCCAACGGCTGATTGGAAAGAATTAAACCGCAGACATCCCGATGGCTAAGATGAAGGTCCTGGGACACGGCACCCTTTGGTTTCAGCGAACTCTGGATTGGCCTGATTAAGTTAGAGTTTGCAGAAAGCAAAGGGGTTTCCCGTGTTAGATTCCTTTCCTAGAACACTAACACGCAGAACAAATTAGTTAGAAAGCACAAACTTAAAGACGGCAAAAGCCGTTGGCACCATATTAAAAATAAAAAAGAAATATATATTCATAGAAAAGACTATTTTGCCAATGAAAGGTCGCTAACGGTGTAGGGTTTGTGTGTTTTAAAGCTTCAGAAACAGTATCTTGGATGCTGGATGCGGCAGTAGGTGCTTGAAGCAGTCCCAGCAGGAAGGACCTTCTCCACAGACCCACAGCGAAGAAAAAAAATCGAAAAATAAAACCTCTCGTGGGAATGGAAAAGTTTGTCTTCTCAGGCACTTCTGTCTCCCAAGTCCTTCTTGCGAATACTCAGCTCTGGGGCCACCCTCTTCTGTGTGGAGAAAACACCTGCGCGCGGCAGGAGAGAGCTCCCGTTACTCGACCGAGAGGGGGTTTTGGAGGAGAGCAGAGCC
>NW_010536509.1:21777-30711 GCF_000687285.1 Phaethon lepturus | reverse complement strand
AGTCACATTGGCATCACGTGAAGTTTTAAGTACAGCAATATTGTTAGTGTAATTCCCAGAGGTGTGTGCTGTGTCTAAAGCCAGCAGTGATCTGAACAACTGAAACCTGGGTAAAAGTTCTTCTTTGCAAAGAACATGTAAAGATACATAATTTGACATAGGCTATTTGGTGAATTTAAAATCAGTTAAAGAGCAGTAGCAGATGTCTAGTAGAAGCAGGTCTGTTGAAACGGTTTCTGTCTTCTGAGATTTTTAGTCCTGTGTGTTCGGTTTGGGCAGGGGGGAGGGAGGGAGTCACTGAAGGCAGCAAAGTGAAGTGACTGTCCCCATCGTCGCCTGCTGTTGCTCAGGCGGAATGTGAGGCTGTGACACCTTCCATTCCTCTGGTTTGAAATTCATCTAAGGTTACTCAGAAGAGAGACTACTTGAGTATCTGCATCTAAATCTGGGG
The DNA here is from genome assembly GCF_000687285.1 of Phaethon lepturus. Taxonomy (NCBI): domain Eukaryota; kingdom Metazoa; phylum Chordata; class Aves; order Phaethontiformes; family Phaethontidae; genus Phaethon; species Phaethon lepturus. The sequence continues at coordinate 30,260 of NW_010536509.1, read as the reverse complement.
AGTGAACAGTTGTCCTGTTTTGGGGGTGGGGGGGAAGGAAGGTTCACGGGTAGAAACCATTTTTTCATGGCCCTGCAAAGCAATCGCATCTGTTCTCACACTCAGGCAGAGTTACAGGAAGGATGTAAGACCGTCAAAATAAACAAAGCGGCAAGACTAAGCGGCAAGAAAGACAGTAGAGAAATACTTAACTATATGTTTGGTTCATTTATTTAATCTTTTTACTCCCTTATTTAGTATTTCTGTTCTCTCTCTCCTTTTTTGACCGATTCGTAACTGGTGTAATTTATATCCCAGTTTACCTCACATTTGTAATTTTTCTTGATGTATACCTTTCAGTTGCTGAGTAGAAGTAGATGTAAAAGTCGAACAAATAATGGAGGCAGCTGCTTCTCACTGGATTTAGCAATGACTTAGACAAACATTTATGTAAAGAGTACCTGTATTCCTTCTGAGGTTTGGATATCTGTAAAATCAAGACTGGAATTTCTCTATACCTTGAAGTAGACACTTTAGTTACTTTAAACAAAGTGTTTGCCAGGAGCCTGATGTGAGGCTTCCCCCTGTGTGCTTCTGTTCTTCGTACAACAGGTATGTAACTAACCTTAAAGCAAAGTGATCTCGCTGGGCAGGGCAGACCCGAGCTGGCAGTGGGAGACGTCCTTTGTGCAGTCACCGGGAGCACTGAAGAGTAACTAAAACCAGATGCATTTTGTTGCGTGTTTTACACTGTTGGAGTGTTAGTTACTGCAAGATGAATGGCAGTAGAGGCAAGACATTCCCCATTGCCTCTTTCTTGTGAAAGGTGTTAAATAGCTTTTGAATGTGCCCGCATCATTCTTGGTTTGTTTTAACTTGGGCTTGTTTCTCTCATCTCTGTGAGTTCATTACTACTGTGAGATCACCCTGCAAAGACTGATTTAATACATGGAGGTAGATCTTCAGCTGGTGTAAATCAGCCTTTAATGTTCTTGGGATTTGACCGATTTACATCACATTATGATTCAGTCTTTACCTCTAGGCTTAAAATCTATAAGCCAAACAATTTATATTGCAACCATTTCATGCTGTTTTCCATCGCAAATATTTTAAATCCACAGTCTCCTTGGATCCTAAGTTTTGGGTAAAATTTTTAGTTATATATCAGGCAAATGACAACAGCGTTATTGATCATGTGCTTTTCCAGGCAGATTTTAATTCATTAAGTTCCTTTAAACTGAAGAAGCATCATGTCGGCTGCTGCGTGCCTTTGTCCACTGCAGCTAATTACCAAGATGTGTGCATAAGAAAAAGCATTTCCGTTCTCATAATACTGCCCTGGCTGTGATTTATTCCAGGTTGCCACAATCAAGTATTTGTAGCCTCACAGTTCATTGCTGCGTAAGTAAGTTTGATGTCACAGAATCATTGTTTTCTTCCCTGGGCCTTTAGTTGAGAAGAGGAACAGACTGTAATTAGGAGGGAAGCCGCTTCTGTGGTACACGTGCATGTGTGTGGTCGTGGAAATCAGTAGTGATAAAGAAGGGAATACAGGAAAATTAATAATTTTAAATAGAATTATTAAAAATATGATTTGAAGGTGATGCTACATGAAAGACAAAAGGCTGTTCATGCATGTAAGGTTAATTTTGTCCTAAAGAGATGAAGTAGGATTAAGAGTATGTATATCCAACTTGAATTAGCTGACGACTTGATTATGGAATATTTTGTTGCCTGGTAGATAGATCCAAAGAGACTGAATTCGAAGTGCTGAGGAAGAGCAACTCCAGATCCAAGAGGTAAAATGTAGGAAATAGTAGAACGAGTCTCAAAGATACGTGGTATTTTCAGGTACAGTTCTGTTCAGGGGTCCCTGCTGATCCCTCCACCCTGCTCCCCGCTGGGTTGGTGCAAGTGTTTGCCGAGTTGCATCATAACCATAATGATGGGAATTGTTACAGTTAGAAACAAAATGACTGTATTTGGTGGCAAAAAGGAATGCCTGGATTTTTTAAATCCAGAGCGTTTCCCAAAACAGCGCTACAACAGCTATGCTGGTGCCGGGGAGCAGCCCTTCAAAGAGCTGCTGCCTGCCTTGTGCTAGAACGGCCTAACCGGGGCCCTGCAGAGAATGCTGTGAGGCCTCACGCTCGCTGCTAGGGAAGGGCTTCTGGTTTGGGTATTGGTTTTCTTTTCAGATTTCACTTCGCAGTCCCAGAAGAAGCTGTGCAGAAGCGTGGCCCTGTGGCGGGGGTACCCAAAGCGCGTGACTGCGCCAGCTCTGCCCGGCGCAGGGGCTGGCGCCCAGCGGGCTGCTCTCCCCGTCCCCGCCGCGACCTCTCTTTTGCCCCGAGTTTTAAGGCTGCCTTAAACAGCCGCGTATAATCTGTTTTACTTGGACTGCGCTTTTTCGTATTAGAGTGGGTGAAGGAGCGAGTGGCCCGAAGGCCCGTCAGCTTTTCCCATGTCTGATCAAACTCTTCGATTACTAAAAATACAGTATCACGTTTGGAACATCGCTGCTCCTTGCTCTTGTTTACTGCTGTTGTGGTATCGTGGGTTTGCAATACCAGTAATACATACGCTCTGTAATCAGTAGAGATATTTTAGATTTTTTTGAAACACAAAATTAAGGAAATTATGACCCAACATTTGCATTACAGCAGCATCAAAATTGTAATTTTAATAGTCCAAAGCCAGTGCAAAAAATGTTTCATACACCAAAGAGCATTTCACCGATTTTCTTCATACTATTCCGTGCTCAGTTACGACATGACTACTAATGCAAATACTACTTTTTCAAAACCCTGTGAGGATTATATTATTCTTATCAGTGTTAGGTGTCCAAATATTAACTTTGAAAATGTCAGAAGATACACACAGTGAATATGATTTAATGATACGGAGAAGCCATAATATAATGCCTGATTTTGAAGGTTTAAATTTTTAAGTTTGTCTTCATTAATGCCAGCTCTTATTTAATTGACATTGGGGTTTTTTAACAGCGTTGCCAGCAACTTTGCCAGTATTGTTGGCAAATGACAGTGTCATTTAATTTTAGAAAGTTTTTTACATGCATTAATTTACTTCTTTCATGAAAGTTGTTTTCCTTGTAAAACAAAACAAACAAAAAAACCCAAACCAAAACAAAAAAATGGAATCATGCTAAGCCTTTTTTGACAGGTTGTAGGATCACTGGTATCACTACTAAATACTATGAGGAAATTCTCCAATATTTTGGATACTAGCTGAAAGTTCATCAATCTGTTTTCTTTTGATTGTACAACAGTAAGGAGATATATACTGATTTTTACAGTCAGTTCATTGGGCATGTAGAAGCCTTATCAGCACATTGAGACCAGTCTTTGAAAGTGGAATTTAGGCTAGATTCTAGGCTCGATACTTTCTTTTAAGTTAATCAGACGATTTCGATCATGTGGACCGAGACTTACACATTTGATCTCACCAACAGAAAAGCTGTAGCTCAGTGGGCCTTTCTGTAGCTTGTGTTACTACTACTTCATTTCTTCTTTTGATTTAAAGTCCCGGTCCGTGTCACAAAGTGATGATGAGCTATACCATAGGTAGTTGTTTGCTCTGTTCAGGGTAACAGCTGTTAGACCCCAAGTTTTGTTGAAGCACCCCAAGTAACAAATGAAAAAAATCTGTGTCCAATTACGTGTGTAGTACTAGTGTATTACATTATACAAAATAACCCAAAAAAGTGCCAGAAATTGTGGTGATAGTTAGTTTCCCCAGCTGTGCAGGAGAATTAGGCATTTGCTAAGGCATTAGAAAGCAGGGGGACATAGACTGGTCAGTCAAAATATGCTGTTGAGCGGTGTCCTTAGGATGTGCATTTTTAGTACTGGATTCACTCCCAGAATTATTTGGCTCTGTTTTCTATAACACAGAGAACTTCAGCTCTCTTGTCCGTGATGGAATAGAGCCTTACAGTGTCACAGCGTTAGCTGGTTATCCACTGCAGGAAAGGAAGGTCTACATTGCATGAGTATCTGACTGCAGCAGATCTGGTGCAAATCAGTAAAATGCTGCCTGCCAATTAACGCGTCAGTACACTTTCTTGCATACTGCTACTATTTTTTTAAGGGTGCAACTGGAGATGATGAAAATGAGTCCAATCTGTAGCTCCTAGCAGCTAACTGGAGTTTTTCCAGTGGGTTCTAAATTGTAGCGGGATGTAAGATGGGAGCCTGCCGAGGGGCAAAGGTAGGAAAAAGGAGGATGCGGCAAGTATTGAGCAGCAATACAGACTGATATGAATAGAAATTAACTCAAAGTTAGACCTGAGCAGGCTCTTAACAGTGGTGGAGATGAACTCCATAAAAATTCACTATATGTTTCAGTAAGGCTCTTCGAACATCTTTCTGGCGTAGCGTATACATTTTTAACGCTTCACAGTGAGAGCAAAAGCAGAAGCATACAGATTTTGAAATGATTCTTCTAAGGTCAAATTAAAAGATTTCTCAGACTCCTTAACTAATCTCACACTTATTTATTAAAAATCTATTCAAAGCATTCCTTTGCTCTGCATAAATATTCATGTTTATTTTAATAAGTGCTTTACAGGTTTATTTTAATTCCACCTAAAACCCTCCAGTGGCTAGAAAACATCATATGCAAGTCCAGGTGTACAGACAAATCTAGAATGTATTTCTAAGATGCTGTAGCATAGTTATTAAGAGTATTATTAATGACAGCTATTTTTGTTGTTGGTTTTGATTGCCACCAGAGAACACAGAAGCTTGCAGCTGGGATTCTTTGAAGCAACATTCTATTCTTTGGGGAGCTGTTATTTCAATAAAAACAACAAAATCAGTTAGCATAGGTAATAAAATAATTATAGTAATTTATTTTGGCTATTACATGTTGAATCCCCTTAGCTAATCATCCACTTAAAGCTGTTACTCAAAGTGCCCTGGTTGCTTTTGCCTAAAGTTAAATGTCATGAATTCTTATTCACTGATAAATCCATTTTTAATAAAGTCCTGCTGTGCTTTTCTACTAGTGTTAATTGGAACACTATCAATAATGTAATGTATTGTTACCCAAAACTAGTAAAGGGTATTTCCCATCGTCCCATCAATAAGAACAGTCTGCTTGACTTCTGTACCTGGTTACAACCATTCTTGAAGCTCACTTGCTTGGAGTTAGGAAAAGATCATTGCTCACAAACAAAATCAGTATTAGGGGAGAGTTTGGTCCTGGGGTGTTCAGATACCCCTGGGCAGACATACTCCCTTCCAGCATGTGCATCAGCAGAAATGCCATCTTCCAGTACAGGGGAAGCACAATAATGACTGCTCTGAAACCAATATAAATTGTTCTCTGGGATTAACTTAAACTTTGCTTCATTTTACTTTGTTGTAGCTTCTAAGAAGCCCTTTCAATGACCAAAAGCAAAACGGACGGAGGTCAATTTCTGTCTTCACGCAGAAAATAGCGTCAATCTTGCGTAAGAGAAGAGCTCCGGGTCTTCCTTTCTTTCATAGAGCAAGAGTCCAGGGAATCTGTAAAAAGTCTGATTCTAGCTCCTTTTCACAGAATGACCGTATTTATTTACAGAGATCAGAATTTGATCCTTCAGCTTGTTACCGCTGAAGTACTACTGAATAAATTAATCGCTACCTGACAACAGTCAAACTGCGATCTTTAGAGAAAACATCTTTTTTTTTTAACATAATTTCCCTTGAACTGACTCAAATACTTATTTCCTTAGAGAACAGTAGAAAGCTATTCAGTGAAAGCTATGTATGACATAGATGAACATACTTATATATGGGGTATAGAATCAAGATACTATCAGCTTGGCTATGAATATATGTTCTAAAATCAATTGAAGTTAGTAAAAACTGTGCGAAAGACTTCAGGAGACTTACAGTCAGATTTCGTGGACCGTATCTAGCAAGAGGCGTAAACATGACTAAAGCCAACTATGTGAATGGTTCCAGTGCGGTTCGCCCGTGCGTAAAGCCGTCTCATTCCTTTTCTCTAAGTCAGAGCCGTACAAGCATACGGCAAAATGAAGAGATCCCTCAGTGAAAAGCTGTATCAGTAGCAACAATCTATATTGCAGTTGGTACTGCAATGGTAATTTTAGCTACTTTACAACTGTGTTTCATCCCTCAGGCCACAAAAAGCGAGAGCTTCTAAAGCAGTAAATCTACTCAAGGAAGAAAGTTGGATTTTGAAATAAGTGGAAAAGAGATGATTCCAGGATTTGGGCAATCCAGAATGTGATTTCATAGATGTATGGGCTGCGTGATGATGGTAAAGGTTTGGAATGGTTGGCAGCTTGTAGAAGGGTGTCTGGGATGGCAGTTGTGGGTTTTTCTGTTTGTCTGTATGTTTGTTCGTATTTTGCTTCATAATGCTTTGTAGCGGTGACTATGTTCAGGCAGTTTCACTGTCTGGCACTCCTGAAAAGGCAGGGATGGTCTTTCCTTCGAGAGTACTCTGAAACTGAAAAGAAAACTTTGGCTTAGCCTGAATATTTTAAGTAAAAAAACCAGTTGTCCTCTTGTTAGCTATGTCAAGTTTTGCCTGACCATTAAATTTTAAATAATCCTCAAAAATCAAGCAAAATCTGTGGTAGGCTATGATAGAATTGATAACGTCATTCAAACCATTCTCTAGATCTCCGCTTAAATGCTCACGGACTTGAAACGCAGGATATTGGGAAGACTGTTATTAAGGGATTTGATATCCACATTTCTCTCTCTTTTTTAAGGGGTGTTTTTTGTTTTCTTTTTGGAGGGATATAAATTAACTTCTTTTGGGAGTTTCAGTCAGGGACTAAATAGGAATGTAAACTCTGCATTGCATCATTTTATTCTGTTAGGAATCACATTTTACTTGCAGTGAAGTACCAAAAATTGCCGTCTTTCTCATGAGAAGTATTAAATTAAACTATGCAGCATAAGATATGCTTTGTCAGTGTCTATAGAATATAATGATGAGTGTTTCGATAAAAATGATCGTTTTGAGGAAAGCCTTTAAAATTTATTTGTTCCGTTTCTGCAGGGCTTTAATGGATGAAATGTACGTGATTTGTTTTTGCATTTCTAACTGTTAATATCCAGCGTGGAGGTTTCTTTTTCTTTATTGTGCCTCTAAATCTATTATTCACTTACATATCTTGGTAGAGGCAATGTTGCGGTCTCCTTTAACATGAAAGCGAGGGAGTGGTGAGATTACATGGTTATTGCCCCCCATGATGAATTCTGCAATGGACAGTTTGAGATCACCTAAAACATAAAAAGCGAAATAAATATATTACTCTGCTCAGCTTTGATAACACTTATAAAGAACATAGAATATCGTTCTTCCACTCGATGTTACTGTAAATAGTCTACAAATTGTTTGTTTATAAATAATTTAATTGAAATAAGGAAGAGTTAAAATTTCTTGGAAATGTAAAAAAACTCTTCCAGTAATTAGTCTGCTTCAAAAATGGAAATTTAAAGTCTAATCTGGTAAACGCAGGTGTGATTAAAGTAAAGTAATGTTAGGAACTTAATTGACTTCATTGGGAATAAGGCAAAGTTAAATATATATACAATTGTTCATGACTTTAAACTATAATGTGGTTATTTTAATAGCTTATGAAATGCCTTTCATATTGTCATTTAATTTGTAATTTTGTTGGATAGAAAACTGCAATTTTTTATTTACTTTGCAGTAACAATACAACTGGCAAAAGCAAAGTTAGACATACATTATGCCATGTTTTTCTTAAAGTCTCTGCTCTAGAGATCATTTGATTACCGAGCATCACAGTTCATGCATCATGTGCATAAAGAAAAAATCTTGAAAATGTACCAAGAATATTTTATAGAGGGGAAATGAGTAAGATTACAAAATGTACTCTTCTAGAGGCTGTACCTTGTAAAGGCAGTATCATGTTGTGACACAGCTTGCTAATGTTTTTTGTTCATCAGTCTTTAATTCAAAGTTTCCTTTAAATCTTAAACCTTCTTTATTTTCTGTTTTGATAAATGTTGGAAATGGGAAAGGCAGAAGTACAAGAAATACAAATTTGCAGGCCAGAGAGTGTGTTACTGTGGTGGTCAATTTAGGGATATCACTGTATAAAATCTTACATTAAAAAAAAAAAATTAGGAAAGAGCACTCTAAGCTCATGGTCAAACGGTACAGTACCCACAGACTTTTTCAGTCACCATGAAGCTTTTCCTCTCTCAAAATGCAGCAAAATCTCTTCACTTAGAAGCAAGAAAAAATTTCTGTAAGTGATGGATTTAACACACTAGATAACCTTTTCATTAGACAATTATGTGTTTCAGTCCACGAGATATGAAGTGTATATTTTTTGTAGTACGTTTTCAGATGTCAGTGACCCTATTTCATGGAATATAAGTCACACTGTGAATTTAAAGATCTGAAGAAAATCAATAGATGAGACATTGAAGACACTTATATCAACTGAAAATATTTTTTTGGGGTTATTTCTCTCTCTTTTTTAA
>NW_010536509.1:9682-21746 GCF_000687285.1 Phaethon lepturus | reverse complement strand
CTGCTGAAAGCTCAACCCAAACATCAAAAAAATCATTGAAAGACTTGGATAATAATTACTAGAATCTTGGATTTGACTGTAAAGAGCTTTTGTATCCTAGCAGTATTTGAAGTCCTAATCCACTTGGTGCAATGCCTCTGGGTAAGACACCAGTAATGTAAGAGAGAGTTAATCCATTGAGCAATCAAAAGTATTGCTCTACATCAATTTTGAAAATCTTCTTACCCTCACAATCAATAAAACCCAAATTGTACAGGCACAATTCACATTAAACTAATTAGAGTAATTAACATAATTACATTTATAATTACATATGCATGCATTTGGTGTTAATAGTAGGGGAGACATTTTCACAAACATACCTTTCACTAGCACCTTAATCAAGGTTAAAGAAATCAGACTATCCATCCTTTAATATGCTTCCCCCCTATAATTCCTACATACGTGTGCAAAACAAGCAGCTTCTTCCTGTGTGTCTCCCACCTGTCTCACAGATTTGAAAGTTCGGGTTTGGACACTTAAAATTTTAAGAGCAAGTCCTGTTCTCAGAAGTGCATATCAGGAATTTAAACGCACGTTTCTCAGAAAAAAAGACTGGATGACCATAGGCACTGTCTAATCCAACGGGTTTAATCCTGAAAAAGATGCCATTTATGATCACTTCAGTGATTGCAGGGATACAATTTTATATTCTCTTATTAAAGCCGTTTGTGATTTGCAAGCAGGCAGAGCTTTGGAGTTCTCTGCTTAATTCTCTGGTATGCGTGGATATAAACTAGGAAAATCACTTCAACAGTGAAACATGAGAGGAAATGAAGAATAGAACAAAGTGGAACAACAGCCCCAATCGAACTATCACAAATTTCAAGGACACTTATCCTGCCACTTAGTCAGATTTAGTAATCATTTAACCTTTTTGAATGAACAGAATACCAGCAAAAATAATGATTCTTAATGCAATACAAATTTAAACAGAAAATTAAACATAAAAATGAATGCAGGTATGCAGAGTAAATATTTATCAATTATTCATTCAGTTGGTTTCTACTCAGAAAACAGGGATTGTTGGGAGGACTCAGAAAGACAGGTATGGATTTGTCTCGGACAAATAATCATGTCTATCTATGATGAAGCAAAAACCCAGTTTATGTATGGTATTATTAAAAAAAATGCATTTATATACTAACAACTCAGAATTTGTTGATAATTTTTGTCATTGTAATTTCTTATTCTATTTTATGTCTTGATGTGAATTTCAAGTTAAAAATATAAATAATAAACAGTGAGGAGAACATCTCCAGTTTACAGAAGACCTGTATTTCTGGAGATATATTTGTGTCTCAATTAGCGTATTTTTATTTTAGTTGGTTTTTACTGTATTTCTCAAGTAGTATTGTGCACATAAATTGATAAGAATCAATCTTAAGGCTATGTTCAGCTTAATGATACATATGAGAATGATTATGCATCTGAAAAATTGCTACCAAGGTAATTAAAAAGTTAAAACATTCTAAAAAATGAACCTTAAGTCTCAGACGGACTTGGCAAGCATTTTGGCTCAAAATTTGTCTGTGCTTTACTTCTACTGATGGGTTAGTTTTAAGAAGTTATTCATATTTAACTTTCGGCTTTAATGCAGTATTGTAACAATTCATTTTATAATGTGTTATTGTGCTTTCAGGTACTTCAGACAACATCTTAGAGGCTGCGTTTTTCTAATGAAGAGCCATTAGAGGTACAGGCAAGTACTTATGCTGCATAACAGGTCATGGTGGGAACTTTGTGGACAACATGGATTGCTCTAAAACTGTTGCAAGTACAGTTTAGTGCTGCAGATTCTTCCAGCTCAGAATTTATAATGCAGAACTTCACTTTGAGAGTCAAATTGTATAACCTGTAAGAAAAAGTTGCCCTAGATTTGTAAATGCTGTGAAGAACGGTGTGAGCATTAGGCAAAAGTGGATAATATTAAAGGATTATAGAATTATAAATATATATAATTATATCTCAGACATCTATGGGAATGTGAAAACTGTGACCGAGGAAGATGAAGTAACTTGCTTAAGGTCCATGTAGGACGCAGACCTCTTGTGCATCATCATTACGCTATACTTCTCATGCAACGTTTCCTAAGTCTTCTATGCCCAAGTTACCCACTTTGGCTTATTCAGTTGATCTAATAAAATCTGGATACTTTTCACTATTGATTGGTGTAAGTGTGGCTTCTAATGGCAGAATAATTAGGTTTTTAATCTTCGAACTGCCAGCCCTTACTATGTTCAACTGAAATTCAGTTTCTTCAATTAAGGACTGCCATTACTGATTGGTTTTAGATGTTGCTTGGATGGTTCTTGTTCAGAAAGTTTTGTTCTTCAGCAGTATCTTATAGTTCTACACTCTTAGTAATTCATTAAAACTTTATGTTCTGTGGCATGACCAAAGGCAGAAAAGAGAAGCTGATAGAAAATCGTGGAACAAAAGCTAGAACTTAAACGCTAACTTTCAGAAAATAGTGGTTTAATGGCTTTCTTCTGCACTGGGTATGAGCTGCATCTTTATCTCCGTTCATTCTTTGCATTAAACTGATGCATGTCTGGTGACAAACATAACTGAGTTTGCCTACCTAGCTCACAGCTATTCATGCAGTTCTGGAGGAAAGGTCAGATAAGGATAATATGTCAAAAGGTTGTAATTAAGATTCAGAAAGATTAATACCTGTGGTATTTAGTGAAATTGCCTTCTAGTGGAATGCTCATCTATTATTTTGATATTTAACATTTCTGCTGTTAAAATGTTAGTGCTTGTAAAAGTACAAAATTGGCAGCAGACATTTTCTTTATATACTCTTTTTATACCAAAAAAGAACCCCATAGGAGAAGCAATCGGGTGTTTTTTTGTTTTTTGTTGGTTTGGGGTTTTTTTAACCTGGAATTATTACGTGTAAGTCTTTCAGTATTTGCACTATGAATTTGTATTTGGTAAGGTTATTTACGTTATGTCAATCAGTTTGACAAATGGTGTCAATTTGAGAGGGTGGGGGAGAAGATACCAGTAACAGTATCTGACAAATGTGGAACGGTCTCTAGTGATACATAAAATGATACATCTGTAGGATGAAGAGGAGTAAATGTTATTTAATTCAGCATGAAGAAAAAGATCTTTTTAACATGATTCAGCACATACTTAATACATAATTGAAAGCAGATGAGTAGCCTCCACGGAGTTTGTGGTACATAGGAGCTACAGTTCCTTCAACTATTCCAGCTACTACACAAACACATAAAAGATGGCACCCTTCCCAAGAAGCTCAATTAAGATGAGAAGACTAGTGCAAACTGACATCCCAAAGTATATAAAGCTAAAATAATAACTAGCCAGGTATGAACATAATGAAGTCATAATTTTTTTTTTTTTTTACTCATTATGAACATTGCAAATAGTTTATTCTTATACACATTTCCTTCAAGTCTAAAAAAATACACGCAATACACTGCTGAAAATCATAGCAAAACAAATTTAAATGAAAATCTACACCATTTTCCTCCATTTTTTTGTCTTTAGCTTCTACAGTAAATGGAAATTTTGCTTTACTGAGAAATAGATTTTGCAAGACTTTTACATGAATCATCCTTCTACAAATGGAGTTGGTAATTGAGTGAGTCATAGGTAGAGAATTTCTAGATTTACTCAGTAAAACTTCTATACGGCTTTGCTACAGGTATACCAAGTATCATGATTTTGAGTACTGGCAGTACTAAATGTGCTACATTAAATGTTGTATTACACAACACAAGCTACCATTAAATTAAAAAAAAAAACTATTAGTGTAATGATAGGATTTTAAACAGCATTCAAAGGAAGGAAATTCAGAGCTATCACTGACATCACCAATAGAATTAAGTCATGTAAGAGACTCACTCAGCTGAGTGGTTGAGAAAAAGTGGGAAAATATTGAGAGAGTGGGTGGGATGAGGGATCAGCTAGAGCTGGAAAGGGACAAGGTAATCATTAGAGCTCAAAGTACTTTTGATGTGGTGGGTGCTGAAGATACAGGGGAGCTTAAAGGATTTGCAGCCCTTCTTGCTGCCATTTATCACAGAATCATTAAGGTTGGAAAAGACCTTTAAGATATCAAGTCCAACCGTCAACCCAACACCACCATGCCCACTAAACCATGTCCTGAAGTGCCAAGTCTACACATTTTTTGAACACCTCCATTGACGGTGACGACGCCACCACCTCCCTGGGCAGCCTGTGCCAATGCTTGACCACTCTCTCAGTAAGACGTTTTTCCTAATATCCAGCCTAAACCTCCCCTGGCGCAACTTGAGGCCATTTCCTCTCGTCCTATTGCTGGTTACTTGGGAGGAGAGACCAGCACCCACCTCACCACAACCTCCTTTCAGGTAGTTGTAAAGAGCAAACATATGGTAGTGATTTTGGATCAGAAGGGAGATATGAGGATGGGGCTATAGCCTGGAAGCTGTTCTGGGCTCTGAGTTACCCCCAGAGTATAAAAAAGGCCAGACATGCTTTTTCCTTTCTGTAGCTGGCAAGTAAAAATAATGTTGGAGCTGAACCTTTCTGGTTTAGACTGAAATGACACCATGCTCCCCTGGAACACTATATAGTAAAGCAAGTAAGTAAACACCTTTTTGAATTTTACTTTAATTTGTCAGCATCTGATGAGAAAAATATAAATGATCAGTGTCATAAATAGTTCATTTTAAAAAGTAAAATAGAGTGGATGAAACAATTGAAACAAAAAAGGTTTAAGGTTCTTTTATTCAATGTTTACTCAGGCAGAATTTCCAATGAAGCAGACAGTTCGGTAAAGATTGAGAGTTAAGTAAAAAATTTCATAATTTAGTGAATTTGATCTCTCTGAAAAGTAACTAAAATAGAAAATAAAGCTGAGCTTTTAATTGTCAGATATTTGCAGAATGACAGTAAGTTCTGTAGGTACACCTGCTCAGATAATGGATTTTTTTTTACCCCTCCCTTTTAAGCAGACACAAGAAATAGAAATACTACCCCATACATCTTACCCACTTTATGTCACATATGCTTTACCTGCACATACCTAGGTTTCCTCAGAATGCAGTAATTGCTCTTTGAATGGCTTGAGTACTTGTTGGTTTCCCATTACCTATATTATCTACTTAATTAACTACTTGTGTCTCTTAACTTGTTACCAGCTTTGTTGTTTTTGTTTGGGTTTTTTTGTGAGAACAAAGGCAGTTGCATTGAAGACTTAAGAAGCATGCAGAGGATTTTTGTCACTCATGAAGGCACGATTTGCCTTTGTAAACTGCAGGTATCAAAGCAGCTTTTCTATTCTGTTTGGACAGACAGCGTAGTAACAGGGGGATGAGAGGCAGCTGTGCTTCAGACCACATGAAGTAATTTGCAGACACATTTTAATTGCCTTTTAGAGAGCATGAAGGAGTTCCAAATAGTCTAATGAGTTCCAGCAAACACCTGTGAAATGCTTTTAGACCACCATGTAAAAAAGAAATTAAGAAAGAAAGAAAGCACAAATCTAGCACATATATTCTAATGGAGATTAGAGAGGAAAAATATATTTTCTTACGTACTCACCGCATTCTCCAAGACAGAAATTAGGAAAACAACAAACCATTCTATATTTTCATACCAACAAAAAGTTAAAGAGACAAATTTCAGCAAATGGTCTTTGTGGAACACTTAATATAGAAGCCTTAGGAGCACAGGCTTGTTTGAGGTTGCATTATAAACAGTTTCAATGTATAAATGTATTTTTAATCATTATGTTGTAACTCAGCAAAGCAATTATGGTCAGTCTTATCTTCAAGTGTATGGGACTGTACCCAATTAAATCAGAGGTGTTCCTGAGTGCTTTTGCTTCCTTGGGGCTTAAAAATAACAGCAGAATCTCACTGTAAAGATCCTGCAAATGATTTTACATCAATTATGTTTATGCCTATGTAATGTTCTGTATAAATGTATTTTTGTTGGAACTGTGGGTTGCAAACTTCTGATGATAGTGAATTTGTTGTTGATGTTTAATATTTAACAGTCTAATGGAAATAGTACACAAAATCCGCAGCGAAGTTGATCCTTGAGGTGGAGCCTTGGGTAACATGAGTTATTTACCCCCGATATGCTTCAGCTCTGTAAAATAGAACTTATCACGCCTATCAAGAATGGCACGAGATTTTGAATGCGCAAAGACATGAGCTTTTTAAAAGCACATTGTTCAGAGAAAATGTTCAGAAATTTAGAAAACTTGTTCCAAAACCAATACAGTTGTAAACCCTATAGAAATTAGGCACTGTGGACACTGTTGTGTGGTGGCTTGTTTTGCAAAATCTATACCAGGAGGACTTGCAGAAGGAAATATTTCTAAAATTTCTTTCTTTGCCCTTTAAAAAATGCGTAACAGTAACTGCCTTTTTTGCCTTCAAAAAATCCCGCAAGTTGATGGAAGTCATATAAGATGTACATTAAATATAGAGTAGAAAATACCAAATTGACAAGAAAAAGTGTATGTTTGACATTTTGCATTTCATCATTTGAACTTGCAAGACTGATTTGTGGCATGCAATAATGTTGTCTTAGGCCTCTTTGGAAATGTTATAGTTCTCAAATGGTGAGAACCCTGAATGTTTGGCTTTATAGAGAAAAGAAGGAATGGTTGCTGTTTGAATGACGTGAATGAAATGACAGTTCATCCCTAGAATAAGACATTGTGCTCTGGGGCTGGTGTATCATCACTTCCTTAGCAATGAAAAATTCCATTAAAAATCATTTCAATCGCACGCACTGTGGTAACATATATTCTTTCTCGCTGGCAAGGACAAAACTGTTTAGGGTATATAAATTGAAGGAAAGACTGTATGTACGATGCATGCTGTTGCTTAGAAGAGAGACTAAACTGGGAGAGAAAATGTACCACGTCCATTCCTCTCTTCTGATTAATCCTTCAGGATTAAGAATGTCCTTTTTTTTTTCCAGTGAAGTTCAGACATGAGTAGGAGATAAATTAATCCATTTCTCATTTCTGACACAATAGAGGAAGACTTGAGGAAAACAAAAAAAATTTCCTATCATGTACAAATTATCCAATGTCAGATTTTTTTTCTGGAACTATGTAAGTTGTGCAAGGACTAAAGGGCTATGATAGACGGCATCAAGGAAGCAACAAGGGTGAGACTGAAGTGGCGTTATGACAGTCAGCTTGTTACAGAATTGGCAGCACAGGGTAAATGGCTGCCAAATAAAGTCACAGGGTTATCCAAAAGGCTCAGGATGGCATGGCAGCATGTGGTGACATGAGGGCTGAATTAAGGACAATACATATTAACCACTGAGCAGCCACTCTCATTAAAATTAGTATTAAACAGCAACAAACACTGCAGTATCAGGAATAATCCCTTATGAAACCATAGAAACTGAAGGTATCAACACATCAGCTATCGATACTTCCACTAAAATTTAGAAGAGCCTAGCAAGAACATGTATTTCTTTCAGAAGTAAAAGGCCACATCCTCTTTTGCATATAAAAGGTCTCTGAATTTAAGAATGAGCGATGCTTTTTATTTTTGTGGAAACAGAAAAAGATCTATATTGACCATTGGAGATGATGAAAAGTATAGGAGCCCCGCGTTCATACAGAGGTATTTAGGAACAAGAGGCTTTTCAATTATAATCAGCTCAAAGAATCTTCATGGAAAAAATTGCTTTTAAAATGCTGCTGTATTGAAAACTCAGTTTTTTATACTGAATAATTATTTTGTGAAATTTTGAAATGGAACAGTTAATCTGAGTCACTTAAATTCCCATTAATTTCAGTATTAAAACATCGTATTTTGCTTGTAATATTTAGTATATTTTATTTCACTTGTTCATATAATTATTTAATGTTATGTATCATATTTTATAGTGTAATACTGTAATATTATAGTGTAATAATAAATATAATGTATTACTTCCAAGTTATTTCTGCTCAGCATTTGAATCCTTTGAAAAATTGATTTAAACCTGTTTTTTTTAAGGTGTTTGCAAAAATAGTGTCAAAGATTTAATTCTAAAATCCACACTGAGCAGTATGGAAGTTGCAAATAATAAAGGAACATAGTAATAAAGATCTGCTTAAGAATGTTGCGAGTCCTTTAAGTTAAAGCTTTGTAAGGTATGTTCTGGGTGCTTTAAAAACAGTAAACATTGCTAGAAATAATAATAGCCCGGGCTAACTTTTTTATACTCTTTCTATCCACATCTGCCTGAGTTTCGTTTTTCTTTAATTTTTATCTACTTATTTTGTCTGTTCTTTTTTCCTCTCCACGTAAGGAAACTGAAGGAAACTGAAGCAGGGTGAGATTATATTTCCGTTTTAAAAGTGGTATCAGTTTGACATAGGCCATACATTTTTAGTATGACTTTTAAAAATATTTAAAACTTACTCATCCTACTGATTTGTGTTAGACGTGTGCCTAATCTTCACATCTGGGAATTATGCTTTCACTTGTCACCTCCCACAATCAAAACTTTGAAGAACTGGTCTGAAATAGCATAACCCTTGTGAATGAAAACTGTTCCATATGTGGCAAGGTAAAATGTCTTCCGATAGGTTTTATTTTCTGAGACTGACATGTCTTACACAGTCTTGCTCACCATCTCATGAAGACGAGGGGTCTGGCTCAGGGTAATCCTGAGATTCTACAGAATTCAGGGAGTGGTTGGAAATCTGTTGGGATAAGGTGGTTAGCTTTTGACTTTGAAGACGACCCTTACCACTGGTAAAGTACTTGAGATAGTTTGGTGAGGTAGTTAGATTCTGCCTGATTGAAGTTAATTATTTAAATAAACACACATTTTTCTTTCCTGGTATCTTTTAGAAGTGAGTGATTTATCTCATTATCATCATAAATATCCGGCAGCATTACCAAACACCATTCAGAAACCATCACCTCCCCTGGATAACGGTATTGCCTCTTTTCAGGATAGCCTGAGTTGTTCCTTGCGGCCTGAATGTGCTGGAATGCTGAGGAAAGCTTTACTTTGGTCCGTGTTTGCTAGAAAATCCTCTTTGTCTATGGTGACTTTTGAATATTTTTTTTTAGGCTGTCCATGCTCAGTGCTTGGACAGTCATAAAGAGATTTAAGGCTTTTCAGTTAAAAAATGGTTGATATCTCATAGTCATGTTTGTGAATAGAAATAGGAAGTTTATTTTGAAACTTAAGCTTTCTCTTAGTTTTTCCTCTGAAATTACAGTAGAATCTCTGTCAAGATTTGATTACGGAGAGAAATATCTTTACTTGAGAATAGAGTTAAACAATAGTGGTAAATATTTTGATATGCAAAACGGCTCAATATAGGTTTTCCTTGCTCTGACCTTACAAGGGACATTTTGGGCTATGCTGTTAAAAAAAAACCCAAATCAAAACAACGTGATTTAGTGTTTCCATAATGACACCATGGATATTTTGAGTGTCTTAGTTAAGTCAGTGTATAAATCTCGTTTACATTAATCACTACTCTGTAATAGTAGAAGGATTAGTCCTACTTTCAGAAGGAGGTTGGCACTGATGGCTCTCTGGAGTTTGGGGACTGTGAAATTCAGTCTGGAAAAAAATTGAAGCAGATTGATAGGTGTTGTCCAGGCTCTTCACAGTTAAGCACTGCAGAATTGCTGTCTTGTATTGGAAGTCTGGTTTAGCAAATCTTTCTCTGTTCCTGCTAAGTGGCAGATGTACCTGTTCTACTTCTCGGGACTTGTGAAAAGTAGAGGTCATTTGGGAGGAAGGAATACTTTTCTATTAAAGGAGGAGCTGAAAAAAGGAAAAGTCACCATTCAGATAGCCCAGTAAAGCCTTAAGCAAGGAAAGTTATCAACGACCAAGCAAAAAGCTTCAAGATATTATATACTTCTTTACCAAATGTATAGCAGTAAAGGATTTGTAGCGTGAGCATCTTAGAGGTATTCATCTCATAGTGGGGTGTAGAAAGTGGGCAAATAGATGAAAAAACATAAGAAACAGTAATAGCCTGTTTTTTATGCTACGTACTAACCCATATAGTTGGTAGTGAGGGGTGCACGAGACCAGGGATGGGGGGAGAGGGAGGAGGTGTTAAAGCATGGAATAGCGAAGTTTAGGTTGATCTAGACACAGCATATGCTATATATGCATCCTTAAATGGAATAGAAATAGTTGATATGTAACAGTGTGTAATTCCAAATTGTTACAACGCAGTCCAGAAGTCTGTATACCTCCAAAGAGAGTACAGGAAAAAGCATCAGTTAGAATCAAAATTACATAATTCTTTACAAATTGTTAGGGATGAAATTTCTGATTGTGGTAAGGTGAGAAAAATCTGCATTACTTGTTACGAACATGCCTCGCTTTTCCGTTTGCTTCTTTATTGCAGTCTACATGCCGTGGAGTTGCCTAAAAAGAAATCTTAAAGGCATGTAGTAGAGAATGAGGCAAAAAAGGATTTGTCCTGTTTGTTAAGGCATGTTCTCTGCTTGGCTTCCCTCTGGATAGAACGGATTATTCTTTCCCGGGCTAAAGCCTGGCATCAAAGATGACCCCATGTCTGTAGTAAAGATAGGGGAAGTGAGTGAACTGAATAAATGACCGCCCAGGGTGTCAGTGGAAAGCTGACAGTTTGGCAAAGGCTTACAGAGGGGAAAAAGGTAGAAAATTAAACAGAAGCCATCTGCTTCTCCTTACCTCGGATGAAACAAACTGGGATAAGTGCTGGCCTTTGCCTGTTCATACCTTTTGTCTCCCTAATTTATATTTTTGAGTAATGAGTAATTAATGCTTTTCCCTGAAGACCTGCCTCATGGGAAACTTGTCACAGACTCCTGGGAGGAAATCCTCACGGATGCCAAACCCCAACTGGAACTTGTCGTCACAGACACCATAGGGAAGTTCGTATGGATGCCAAAACCCCAAGCGAGACACAGTCATTAACATGACTCGGAACCAAACAGGTGTATTCCCACACTGGAGAGTGCTTGGATTACACAGACCTCTGCTGAGCGCGGTACGTGAAGCCAAGTGTCAGTCTTTTGCATTAAAATGGAACCGGAGCGCGAGAGAAGCTGCTGTTACACCGTCAGTCTAAATTAGGAAGAAGACAGAAATATGAATTAGTAATCATTCATCATCTTTAGTAAAGAGATCAAGCATCTGACTTTTTTTTAAAAGTAACACGTTTTTCTGTTGACAGCCACTTCTGTCACAAATATACGTAATGTTTATAACAACATTTTAGGATGTGAACCCTTTCCCTCTACATTTTTTTTTTTTTAAAACGTATTGTCATCAGAAGAACAAAGTAAGTTTTACTAAATTCTTTTAGTGAGAGCAAAGTAAATGTAGAGCAAATGCTTAGAGACGTTTAACATTTTTATCGCAAGGACTGCTTTTTACCTCTGCATGAAATGTTAAAAGCTGTAGTACAAGTACAGCTGACCCACAAAGCAAGGTGAATTTTATTTTAGCAAGGTATAAGATTTGAGCTTTCTAAATTACACAAGTAATATTGCAAAAAGTTTGTGAAGATAGGTCACTGTAGAGTTTGAATTGGAGTCAGACCTCCACTGCTGGCCTTCCACTCTCAGGCTTTCAAAATGTATCATCAAGAATTTGCAAATAATTAAGCCAAACCAAAATATAGTCTTGTATTGTCCAGAACATGAGCCTTGTACTTGTATGGTCTTTATTTGTATAAAATAAGCTGTTCACATATAGTCCTCTACCCACCATTGATTACCTAATTACACAATCACTCCATCAGTAAATCAGCACAACATCTGTGACCCTACATGTCACTGCTGTAGCCCCCTCTGATTCCCCAGGAGCTTTGCTGAGGCGGTTCTGCTGACATAATATATTCATTATCCATTAGATCTGGCACACGCTCTGCAGTGCTCAATTACAATACAATCGAGCGGAGGGCCTGGTGTCAGCCGATGTAATGACTTTCTGATTATCTGTCTTTAAATGATGAATGAAATGAAAATGTACTATTCAAACCAAATGTAAGATTGCTAAAGATGCTAAATGA
>NW_010536509.1:0-9651 GCF_000687285.1 Phaethon lepturus | reverse complement strand
AAAGAGTGATGAGGTTAGAGGGTAAGGGTTTGTCTCACATTCAAAAATAAAAAGGTTGAAATCTTTTCTTAAATCCATGTAAAACCATCTGATGGAGTGATGCTGCCTTCAAAGTTGTGGTCTTGTGCCCTGCAGTTTCTGACCATCTCAGATCTTTTCAGTCTCCCAATAATTTGTTGGAAGGATTTAAATTTCAATTATTTTTTTCAATTAATTTCATCTTTTCCATAACACTTTTTAAACTAAAGATTATAATAAAGAGCTGTAATAATGTGTCACTTCAAACTTCATGTATTTTTTAATTTTATGAATTATAGGGGAAAAATGCTCTACATGTTTTCACTTGAAAATGCATTTCTATGTGGAACTCTTTCTTTTATAGCTTATTATTAAACAGGTGTTTGTGAGCAACAGTCCTGGCTTCCATTTTATTTTCAGATAAGAAGATAAAAGATGTTCATCTTATACAATACCAATCTATAAAGCCTTAGATAACGAATGATGTAGATCACTGCCAGATGTGGTTTCTTACATAATTTCTTAAAATCACAACTTCAAACAGCATGCAGCCAAGTCTCAAAGAGCAGGCTATTATCTCATAGAGTAAACACAACATACCAGTATGGGGAGTAATATTTTAACTGAACAGTATCCTTCTAAGTAGACTAAAACAAAATGAGATTTCAGTATATGTCACGATTATAAATAGATGGCAGATTCATAAGCTTTCTGCTGTTCAAATAATTATGAAGCAGATGTTTGATGGTACAGTCATTTCTGTCTCTGTTTACATCTTCAGTTATTTTAGTTATAATCGAAAATCCCATACAGCTGCATGTTGGAGCGCTCTTTGAATCTTACTTAAATTACAGCTTCTTGTTTTACATCCTTAAGTTGAATATTTCAGGCTTTTGAGAGGTGTGCAGCTTTTCTGGGAAACGTAGCTCTGTCTTTTCAGCCACACTGTGACCAGTTGCAGGGCTAATTTTTCACCAGAATACCATCATGGAACTTATTCAAGATTTTTACAATGCGTCCAGATATGTTTATCAGCATCCTGACATCTCTATTCTAGTGCTACTTTTAATATAAAATTGTTTTTACCTGACACACACCGTGGACAAATGAATTTTGTTGCTCGTAAACCTTGTGTGCATATTCTAAGTATACATTACATAAGTAATAAATACAATTACAGTACAGAAGCCTGTACTGAATGAAAACAAAGGCAGGCATTGGCAACCCTCTGGAATTTGTGAAGATGTCCCGTTCACTTATAGAACTTGATGCTACACAGCAGTTGAAATAAATTTGTTTTTACAAATATGCTCTTATTTGGGCAACTTGAGGGAAGGAATCAAAAGAAATGTGGTTACCTTACTGGTGATTCATGATTTATGACAAATTTGTGATTAAACTGTAGACAGAAATGAGTCCGAGTTGAAAGTGTCATCCCTAAATCAAAAACTACCCCAAGATTTTGTGCACACTCAGATGTGTATTTAGGGTTGAGCCAGCCCCTTCTAGAAGCAGAAGCATTGAATAGATTTGTAGCCCCTGAAGAACTTTGGAAAATTCTATATTCCCCAGACCCCAGGATGTCATTTTCAGTAGATATTTAATAATAAACTTTGTGATCAAAAACAGAGAAATATGTCAATGTAACATGAGATAGAGAGATGCTGTCAACAGAGAGAGACACATTCTGCCCTTACAAATACATTAGTTTAATCTAATCCAAGGGGCTAAATTGCTCTGGGCTCATCTAGGGAACCAGATGGATCATACAACCTCATGAAAAAAAAATTCTGGGATCTATTAAATAAGAGGAGACCTGCTGGTGAATTACTTTTAACAAATACATTACTATTGTTCATACTATTTTAATCGTCATCATAGGACCATTCTATGCCCTTTTTATTTCAGCTTTTAAAAAATCAAGGACTGATTTTTTTATGTCAGTAAATTCTTTCAGCTGAATGCTTTTGTCAGATGGCAACAGAAATGTCTGTGTGCAAACATTTACTGCCTTTGAATGATAAAGATGTTTCCATCAAATTTAGTTAGAGTACAGTCCCACCCCCCACTCTAAAAAATAAAATAAAATAAAATAAATCCCATCATTTAATATTTTCACTTGGATGTAGAACCCAAAACATGAAATGTTGAAATGTCTGACAAGTAATTCTTGTTTTCTTTGTTTAATTTTCTCCAGTCTTTCCTCATTGGATACAATCCTCAGCAGCTCTGAAGATTTGTAGTATCAGGTAACAAAGCTGGGATAATGCAGCAGAGTGCAAACCCTAGGCTGTTCCTTAAATAGAGGAGAGAGATGACCTCTGGAAGAATAATGCAATTTAGTGCTGCTCCACTGGATTTACTCCTGTTTGTTCTTGTTAGCATTAGAAGGCAAAAAGCCAGACACCAAGGAGAAAAAAAAAAGTGTGAGGAAAGTCAAATAAAGGTAAATGCTTGGAAAGATTGTAGTAATTTTATGACTTTCATCTTAGATTAGAAAATTTGCAAGTTTAAAAATTAATTGGCATAAATACACATATTAAAATAATTATAAATTGATATTGAAGGCTAAATACAGTATCTGACTTTCTTCTGTAAATCAAGTCCTGATCTGTGAAATAACTCGAGAATCTTATGAAAAACATACACTTAGTATTTGTTAGTATTTTAATGTTAGAGAATCAGAGAGAATACATGTGAGAATTTTGTCACTCCACACAATTTATTTCCTCACTTGTTCTTCCTTCCTTCCTTTCTGTTTTGCACTAGAGCTTTTCCACACAGAGAGAAGGCGTTCTCCCAGGACGCCAACCCCCTTGATGACCAGCCTCTGTGACAATGTACAGCCAGCGATCGGAGTGATTGATAGATAAACGTCATGGAGTGAAATTATGAAATTTAGCGTACATGCTAATTTGACTGTAAACCTCAAGGGGCTTGACAGCTGTGGGGAATTAATGGAGTACAGCCTGAAGCAGTACTTTTCTGCCCTCAAGGTCCTGACACTATACCCACAAAAGAGCTCAAGATGTCGCCTTTGTTTTAAAGGAAGGCGTCAAATGCCTGGATTTATCCTAGCCTGCGATACAGGTCCCCTTGGGTTTTGAATTACCTCAAGTGATTTACAGCTTGTGCTGAAAGGCTCCATTATATTCCAGGCTTTGTTAGTGGTATAGGCTGAATGATTTAAGATGGTGGTTATCAGAAGTTATTTTGTTGTCTGGATAACATGAGGAGCTTCCTGCTTGTGTTTCCCACACATGTAGTTTTCTCAACCTTTTATGTGTAGGGCATATAGACTTAGCTTTCTGGGAAGGGAAAAAAAACCCAAACCTTTGTGGCAACCAAGTAGCAATTAGACTAATCGCTCAGTGGTCTGTTGTTATTTCTCTCCATTTTGTTTAAACATACAGATACAGAAATGTGCTGAACACACATTTTGTTATCACCTAATGACCACCTTCTAGCATCTTGTCACACACGATGTTGTGCAAATGGTTAGGCTGAGAAGCACAGTCTTGAAGGACAGTCTGGAAACGTTAAGATACCTGCTTTCCATGATACCAACTACAGCTGCTCAGAGGTGCTAGGACCTAAAAAGGTGTTTTTAGTCCCCCACGAGTAGTTGGAACACATACTTAGCCATTTCACTGACATTAGACAGCATCTGCTAGCCCTGTTATCCTCCCTGCTAGTGATACAAGAATATTTATGCTAGTAAAAGCCACAGGCCTTTCCCTGATCTTTGATAGAATAGTGACATGCACATCACTGATCTACGTGTGGGGGCATATTTTAGATACCCAGAAAAATGCATAGGTGCTTGCCAAAGGAGTTTTACATTTCTACTGGAATACATACTGATAATGTTGGGAAATGAACAGGCTTTTAATTAGAAAACTTACATTGCTACTAATTGGAAATACAGTTTCAGGTCTCAATATAAATAACATTTTAATCTCAAGCCTTATACAATACTGATCAGTAATTTAAATACTCAGCAACTGGAAGGCCATTTTTTTTGCAAGTTATGTGTGTGGATTTTTTTTTTGTGTGTGTGTGTGTGCATTGTTAACAGCTGTTCTCAGCAATTGGCACATTTCAAAGCCAGGTTTAAAACATTGTGCTTGCGAGTCTGACCTTTCCTCTCATTTTCATATTTGATCACTGGTTTGCCTCCATTAAATGACAAAGACAAGTGGGCCAAATGATGTTTTCTGGTTTCAGTTATAATCTTTTAATAACAATGGCTCGTAATTTGATAGATACAGAAAGCACAACATGTCCCAGTAGCTTACAAAATAAAGTTGGTGCTCTGTTTTCAAAGTAGCAGAGATTCCAGCCTCTCTCACTTGCTTGTCAGGTTCTGATTGACAATGATTTTCCTACAGTTTTCCCTTGCTTCAAAATATCATGGGAAGGATATTATGCATTCCCAACCTGTCAGCTTTGGCTGCCTTACAGAGTGTTCAATTATGCTCTAATCGAATAGCTGCCCAACGTTGGCCACATAATGACTTCCTGATTATCTGACTTTAAATGATAAATGAAATGAATATGTAACATTCTTTTCAAATATAGGATAGTCACCGAGCCAAATCACAACTGATTTTGTGCCCTTTTGTCTGAAAAAAAATCATATTTTATTGTAATTCCACTCAACAGTGGTTTGGTTGCTTGTTTTGCCTTCATTAAGATAAACATGGAATGAGTTATCTAGGTAAACATTAGACTTCATTTTTGTTTTCAAACAGATGCTGAAGGTGTTAAACAGCATTTAGATTGTTCTCCTTCCTCTCTTTACACTGACTTGTTGTAAAAAGCAAGGTCAGATTTATATGATCAGTTCCTACTGGGAATATTTCAATACATGCTGGCACTGCAGCAAGTCTGTTTCTGAGTAATGTATTATACAGACAACATTAAGGTCTGAATAAATTATTTAGTGGTGATAGTGCTAGATGTTTTTCATTTCCAATCTGTGGTACTAGTACTAAGCAACCAATATGGCACTTAAAATCAAATAAACCTCTACCACCTCACTGGGGTAGCATACATTTATTATACCAGCATCAGACCAGAGTCTCATAATGATCTTTCAAAGGCTTGTTGGGGAGATTCTCCAACCTCTTTACCCAACAGCCTATGATGGGCATTTTTCTGAAGCACTTCTGCTTAACTTTAGATGTGATTGATTGTCCCAAAGTGATTTGTGAAAAGTTGTCCTGATATAGATACTTAAAGTGAAGCAGCTCCCGAGTTTTTCACACGTTAGCCTGATACTTGTGGTTTCTAAACCACTAGTAATATCATGTGATGTAATAGATAAAGAGAATGCTTGTGGTGAAGTTCAGCTCATTTTGAACTTTGTTAATTGGCTAAAGCACTCTCACTCCAGGACCAGCTCCTACATGAAAGATGTACTTTGACCCCATTCTGAGCAATCCATCCCTGAACTACATTCTTTCTGCTCTTCAGCCTAGTGTGAAGATGCAATAGTCATGTACAATTCTCCAACCTGGCTGCAGCAGAACTGTCTTTCCAGTATACTCTTTTGGGCATTATTGTTCTTGTTATTAGGTAGATCATTGCTGAGAGTAGGATGTCAAGGCCCAATTAATTCTTTCTTGAAAATGCTCTAGTGGTTGAAACACTTGAGAGAAACATCCCCTCTTCATAGGGCAGCATTCTGGGAATGACCCCCTCCGCTCAGGACTAAGTCCCTTTCATGGAAGAAGTTGATGAAAATTGTGTAACGGGCAGATTGACGATGATCCAGTAACAGATGTATGTTTGAGGAACATCGTGTCCCTCTATGTCAGATCAGGTGACAGAGGAAGGCTGTGCGTGCGTGCACACACACACACACACAGACGGCCCCGTTTCAATTCCAGGTGCCAAGAATGAAAAATCAGGTTGACCTGATCAGCAGATCATTTTTGCAAACCAGCAGGTCTGCTTTTGAAATCTCACCTATATGTTTATGTTGTCACCCCAACAATTACGGTTTTGCATTTCAACAGGTAAAGGATGCATTTTGCATATTTTAAAATATTATAATGTGGTTTTTGCACTATTCCATCTTTATATCATGAGAGGCGCTCTGACTTGCGGAGGAATGCATTCTGGTATGGAAGAGGTTAGTGACCATTTCTGCAGTGCTTTTGAGAGTAGGTAAGAGGGGAGTGAGCCAGAAGAATCTGGTCAGCAGACAAAAGTATCACTAATGAGACATTTCTGAAAGCAAGCAGAGTCTACCGATGTTGGCAATAACTTCATTAAGTCAACAACCTATCATTAAGAGATCATAGCCCAGCTCCACTTAACTTGAAGCAGCAAAAGTGCCTTCCTGTATTATACAGCTCTGTCACAGTGTGCTTAAAGTCAAGCTTACAGCTTTAGACTCAGCTCTATTCCCGTAATTTTTGCCCAGTTATTCTCCCTATTTTGCTTCTTAATGGCTGGTAATATATTTTACCAAATTTGAGAATTGAATTACCTAAAGAAAACTATTTAAGGTTTGAAAACAAGGTATTCTTGCGGTTTAGTAGATTGTGATTCAGAAGATCAAAACTCTTGTAATTTTTTCTCCTGTGTCACAAATGGAGTGACTTGAAAGGAACTAAACTAATACTTTAGGTATTAAATAACATCTGTTTTGATATAAAAAAAAAAATTCCCAGATTCTGGAAAGACACAGGGTTTCTAATTAAACTTCTTGGGGCTACATTATAACAGTCTGTCTAACTACTATCTCGGTTGGAACACACAACAGAAGTAAAACTAAGGGTACCTGAGCTCTTACACAGTTAAAGTACTTTCAGTTGCCTAAGTTCTCTTGATTTCATACTGCTGTGCTTGTGATTCTTTAAATTAGCTACAGCTGAGCTGGCTGCAACTAATGGATAGTAGCTGTGACCGTGGTTATTTCCTTAGTAGATCTGAGGCGAGATGGAGGATATTTCTATTTTCTGATTAGGTAAGGTAGCATTTATATATAGAATGAAACAAATTTAATTAATTAGAAGTGTCTCCTTTCTTCTTTCTTTTTTTTTCTGCACTAATTGTTACTGTGCTAAACTGAGGTAATTATAGTGTGTGTCTATATTGCTGCAATGACAATCCTTAACAGTTATTGTGCAGGCTGGTTAGTTCACTGTTCCTAATCCCCTGCACTTTAGTACACTCAACTACCTGTGTATTTGCCCTGAGATGGTGGTGGTGGTTGTTGTTTTTACAGATAAAGTGCATTTCTATGTAGCTGCTATGTTAATTTTATCAGTGCTTGAGCTATCTACTTAAAAGTGATATTTGTATGTCACAGTAATGCAGATATACTTTCTCTTATTCTCTGGAATTCAGTGAAGAAGAAAAATATTTTCTCCATGGTTTAAAAAGTATTTTGAAAAACCTAAATAGTTCAAAATTAAGAAGAGAGAAAGCTGAATTCAGTTGGTTCTTAGATTGTATCTTGTAAACACCTCTTCACTGAGAGCATTCTCAAAGCAAGAAAAACTATAAATGTAATTCTGAGAAATATGCTTATTAAACAGATGAGGGGAAGAAGAAATCAATCCAGAATGCATTCTGTCTTATTTCAGAAGTTGCTGTGGGAAGAATGTGCTAATATATTTTGCCTTGCTTTATGATACATACTTTTCTCTCCCTTTCACTTTCTTTCTTCCTCATTTCTCTGTGCTGTCCATAAAGAGAAAAAATGATGGGCTGAGGGGCACTCTTAGATAGGTTTGAGCACTGGGGAGGGGTTCTTAGTAAAGACTGCTCACTGCATGTTAATGCTGAACTCGGCCAGAGAAGGAAAATAGACAAACAGAAAGGCAGGAGTGTGAAAGGGTGTAGATTCTTCCTAGAGTTCAGACAGAAAAATAGGTATTTTGTCTGCTTTCTTCCTAGTAATAGCTTTGCTAAGAGCAACCAGGTAATCTAGTCGTAGGACTCTGCTACTCCTCTAATCTAGATGACAAATATAAGCCTGATTTAGGAAAACCACCACGTTTAGCTGGGTAGCCATTTACACCTGTGTTGCTGGATAGCTCTTAAAGAGGCAAATCCTGCTAAATTAAATCTTTCTGATCTGAACATAAGCAATATGGTACGAGTTTTGCTATAAAATGCCAAATTTTGAAGCTAAAGATGATGAACGAAAACAGTACTGATCCTTAAAGAAGAAACAGGGAAGAAAGGCAGCAGCAGAAACCTTATATTAAGAAAGACATACAACAGTCTCTCTTGCCAGCCTTCTGTTATGCTTCAGCAATATGAAAACCTGTAGATACTCCAGGAGGGCATTACCCTGAATAATTCTGTACTGTTTTATTGGGCCTTAGAAAGGCTAAGTGAAGATGGCATACAAACTGTTCGTACGAACACAAAAACAGAGAGAATTTTTTTCTGAACCAGCACTTAGATTGGTATGTGTGATTGGTATGTGCTCTAATCATGTTCATCCGCTAGGCAATCTGAGGTACGTTTTTCATTTTTGAAACTTGATTGTGGAAGAAGCATAGTTGGTGCAGACAGAACAGAATGGAAACATCTGTAAAGTGAAAGATGACCTGTTGCTAATTCCCCAGAATAAGCATATGTTGCTCCTTGATCAAGAGTGAGAGATCAGAGAGGACGATTATTTTAAGAATTACATTTGCTCTTTAATTGACTCTCTCTGAATTCACGTAAGTTAGATGACATCTGTAACTTTCTGTTGTGTGTACATGTAGGATTCATGAAATGAATGTTGCTGGGGGGTATGTAGCATAATGACCGATAGGGCTGTGTTGGCAAGTTGTGCATTTCTAATTCTATCAAGATCGCTTCCTCTCAGTCACATTACTCTGTGGAAAATTCAGGTGCAAGCAGGAGCTCTGCAAGCTCACACCAGTGCTCCTTGAGGTCTAGGAACCGGCGGCATACAGCACTTTTTCTAGCAGTTAACAATGGTTTAATTTTTCGTATTTGTCCTAGTGTTGGTTAAGATGCAGCAACATGACATTAATGGTTAGTATTTATGTGGTTGGTACACCAAGTCCTGCGCATTTTGAAGGATGTAAATTGTCTTGCCAGGTTTTTGATACTCAGCAGGGACCATGCGTTTGTAAGTGGGAAGCAATGCAGCATATGAAGAAATGGTCTCAGATGCTCTTTGAGAAAATTTTCAGGAATTTACCCTTGAGAAAGGGGAAGAAGAAAAATCATGGCTGTCACCAAGTCTTGATGCATATAGTAGTTCTAAGTTGCTCAGCTGTTTTTTTAAAACAAGCTTTAATAACTAAGTAATAATGAAGAAATTTGTAACTTTGCAACTGAATGCTCTTTTTTGGGGGGAGAATACTGATGATGTTGCTACCATCATAACCAGTATCGGTATTACATAAAGCATTTATGCCTGCATATGTGGCAACATAGGTGAAATTGTGAAGCTGAACTTGACTGAAAAGCTCCGAGGTTTTAAAATACAGGAGGCCTCGAAATTTATTTATATACTTACCAAATTAGCACCAAGTACCCGAAAAACCTCATGTGTAGTATGAGAGACAAAAGGCCCAATCCACTGAGAAATGATCCAGTGGTAACCGAACTGGACACTCTGCTTGCCTGCCGCAGCGGAGTGCCCCC
>NW_010536508.1:2529-14512 GCF_000687285.1 Phaethon lepturus | reverse complement strand
GGAGTTTATTGTGCTCTCCGTCCCTGTCTTCTGGCACCATACCAAACATGACAGGTTCAAGATAAAGAATGATATTCTCTTTTGCACAATGTAATGTCTGATTTATATTTGATGACATTACACATCTTTATACAAAAAACCAGGGTATGCTTAAAGATATTTAAAATCCAAAGAATATTCCTCATGCATAACAACCTGTATGTGCCATCTTTAAGAGCGAAACCTACTTCCTACCAGTGACCTTTTCTATCAAGACCATAATGAGATAAACACATGGTGACTATCTTTCTTTAAACAAAGGCTTGATTTTGTTCTGTTACGTTATCTGTACAGCAAAGCACACAAACCACTGAACTTCGGTAGAAAGTCCCAAGTGCTCCATTAGCTCCATTTTGTACAAACAGTTCAGTGAAGCATACTGAACTCTAGCAATGAAGCAGGAAATATTTTCAGCATAACACATAACGAGTGCCTTGATGTGGAAGTTAATTCACAGAATGCATCAAATAGTATTACCTCTATTCACTCCACAATGAATTTCTGTGTGTGTATATGTGAAAGGGGGTTAGAAAAATGCCACAGAAACAAAGAGTTTATGTTTTCATGGCAGCCATGTGAAGTACCATTCTGATTGCGGAACAGATCAGGGGCCTTTGCATAATCATGTTGAACTGTCATTCTCTACAAGACCACACATCCTAGGAAGTCTTATTTCTGCCAGGACAAAAAATCTGCTCGCTCTCCTCTCCATCTGCTCCCAGTCTCCCAGGGCCACGGTGAGGACACACGGAGACCCTCCACAGCCCCTCTCCATGCTGCACACCACTCCACGCACAGCAGCCGACCCAGAGCTTTGCGCCACACGCCTAGACACGTTTATGTGCTGAGCTGCATAAGCTGTACAAGCTGTGTGAGGTTGTACGGGTCCTGATCTTTGGAAGGCAGCTATGTTAGCTGTCTAGGGATGAGAAGGGCTCAGCTTCTGCGCAGAGCATGTACTCTCAGGCTGAGGTACTGCATCTCTCTCTGACTCAGGGGGAAGCAACGCTGAAGGTGTTCAGCCACTCCCAGCATCAACCCCAAATTTAGAAAAATAAAGACTGGTTCTGCAGTGGTGGAACCAGTGACAGCTTTCTCATACCCTCAAAAGAAGATACATTTAAACTGGTCAGAAACAGCTGACTTAATATAGCTGCAAATTATAGTCAACAAGCCTTGGCATCACAACTGCTTGGAAATTCTGCCTAAATATAGGCTATCTTCAGCATGAGCGTGACAAGGCCTGGCTCTGCACATCTTTTATTTTATTTTCTTCCACTCTAGATACAATAATCTTATATTAAAAAACAAAACAAAGCAAAGCAAAACACTTCACAAGCTACTTTAAAAAAATATTCAAAGCTTTTGGTATTTGCATAGACATAAAAACAAAAAAGGGGTAGAACTGTAATTACTAAGGATTCTACCACTTATGGAAGAAACTCCATTACTCTCCACACTCTTAACATGCCCAAAGTCTTATCAAGCCCTCCATGTGATCTTCAACATCTCCTGTTTACATGTATGACCAAGAAGGTACTTGTCCTGTAAAATAAAGTTCATGGAGTTGTGTCTTTTTCTTCTTTTTAGAACAAGTGCCCATTTGTAAAGTTGTGTAATCACAACACACTATGATGGAATGACCGCATCAAAGAGCACATGCAAGGACACGATTTTGTCATGCAGAGATACAGTTTGGATTATGATGCAACATAGCAAACTTTTCTGAACTTCTCCCAGATCATTTCAAAGCGAGCATAAAGATATGGCCAGATCTTCAATTCACTTGAACCTATACACCTAATTCCCCCTCATCTTCCTGATGGTATATATGAGCTTCTGTTTAGTATTACAGCATTGGAATTAAGATGATTTTCTTTTCTACTGTAGTATGTTGCTGCCAAGAGTGAGTCATCTTGATCACATGGCTTTTTAAGTGACTAGTCCTTGCTTTTTCAGTTGAATAAATTAAGCTTTCTGCAATCCTGACCTGCTATGGCCCCTTTTTAACATAACTGTTTATCTTTCTAAGATCAGATAATGCTAATAGACAAATGCCTAGTTTCTGAGCTTACTTACATTTGTGTAAATCTGCAGCTTTGCATCTGAGTTCAGTAGAGTTATTCCAGGGGCAAAGTGACATTAAGTTTATGAGTATCCCTTGACTAGAAACAGTGCTTTCTCTGACAGTTTTTTAACCTAGGCCTAAAATACAGCTATCCCCCCAAATTCCTCTAAGTTATGGCTTCCATGCTAGCTCATATACACAGCACGTATAGTCCTAGACAAAAAAAGAAAGGCAAGATGCCCAAGAACTAATAAAATGATGTTCTGGTCCAATCTGCTTTCAAGTACATTTTTCTAGAGATGGTCAGAAAACAGCTTGGTTATGTGGTGCATTACGCAATCACTCTAGCAGCCAAGTGCATTACATTGCTTCTTTAGAAGCTACTGTACTCTAATTAAAATAAAAACATCCACATATCAGTATTTTATTTTTCTCTCAGTAACAAACTTGTCTTTTATATAAATGCTTTTCACTGGTATCTGCTTTTACTTTCAGTACTTAAACAACCTATGCAAAGAATGTAAAAGTATGTGGACAGGTTTTCAGATTACCTTTAACATCAGATTTAATGGTACCCCTCTTCTCTTTATTTTCAAATCACTCACTTTCTTAGGCCCAGATCTTGTAATTATGGGCATTTAACTTTAAGCACACAACTAATGGCACTTGTTACCCTGCAGGCATGCAGGTAATCTAATGACACTCTTTTCACTAGCTCTTCACTACAGATCAGGCCTTTAGATAACAAGTTCTTGAGGCTGGAAATGGCATTTTTAAGGATTTTATTCACATCTAGGACAGCAGGGCTCCATTCCTATCTGAGTCATCGGAGCACTACTGAAAATGGAGAGGTAATGGGCAGACATATATAAAAGATCAGCCTAGATTTAACAAGTTATTTCAATTTGGACCCTGCATGTTCCTTGGTTTATCTGTAAAGAATGAAAAAGATTAGCTCCAAAAATAGAAAAGTGTGTCCATGAGCAACACAGGATTTGGAGAAGCATCCAGAATGAGCATTAGGCTGTGCTAGAGTACATGTCTGGCTAGGCTTCAGCATCAAGGATTATCAGTTACTGGGGCTCCCGCACACATTTTCTGATTCCCCCATTTCAAGGGCAAGTGAATGATCTGATACTCACCTTCGGGACTGTGTGCAGTGGGCAATGACGTATGTACCCTGCAGTCAGAGGTTTTCCTGGAGATGATCCAAGCAGGCTTTATACAGGTAACCACAACTGCAGCCGTGTGGAGTTCTGTACTACCTGTCCCCATAAATAAACACTTGTGCAGCTAGCTTCTGCAGTGCCACACACTTCTAAGGCTACATTATTTTTCATGCCTGAGTGGACCAATTTAAGAGTACCTTGCAGGTGTCTGCATAAGCGAAGTTCATACGTTCCTCTACCTGTGCAGGAAAGAAGAAACTCAAGCCTCAGAGCCAACGTCCTACCCCCTGCTATACTAAAGAATGTTCTTGTTTGTTCTGATTGAAAATTATTAATTGTTCTGTTTTAATATTCTCTAACGTTCCGCACATAGATCTGGCCAGCCCAATACAGCAGCAGTCCTGAAGAAAGATCTTATTTTACATTTCACATTGAATCAATTTCAGTTTTGAAAATATTGATTTTCTCACCATCTAAAAGAGTAAAATATTACAAGGTGTTCTCTGGGTAGCAGACCTAACAAGAGGGCTTCCTATGGGGTTGTGTCCTTTGTTCTCTGCACGCTCAGACAACACCTTCAAAAGGCAAGAAATAGAACATGCAGCTGCTAATATGCAGCTGACTGTTGGCTGGCTAATGGGCTGTTGAACAGAACATCTAGCAGCTGAGTTGTCTGTCTTCTGTTCTCAGGGAGGCCTTCTGCTTCTACAAAGCCGCTAGTTTTCATTCAATCCATAGGAGTATACTTCATTCTCCCCCTTGAAATCAGTTGAAAATGTCCAAAAAGGTTTAATAGCTATGGGAAGGCCTGGCAGCCAAAAAATCTGAGCACAGAAGTTTAGTTTCCTTAGGAAAACACACTAGTGAAAAAAAAAAACCACAAACCTATAACTATAATAAAAAAGGAACTTGTAATGTGTTCTTCCTTCTGAAAAACCCTTCTGGACAAAAACTGGAGAAGTGATTAGCTCTTCCACTTAAGCAAAGGTATACACTGTGGACTTTTTTACACTCTTCCATCAAGTGGAAAAGCTATGAGGCTTAAAGAATTTCTGACAAGGGAAAAGTTCCAAAAAAATTATTTGAAATGCAAAACCTCTAATACTTACAAGGTTTAAAGAAAGCATATTATTATATACATTTGTGATAGTCAGTCTTTGTGTGAACTATGCCTGTGTTCCAGCTGCTTGATTGCTCCAGCACGAGTTATCTATTGCCTGCTTCTGGTTTGTAAACACTCTACTGGACACAGGACTATCAACTATCATCTACCACATGTTAGCACATTGCAAAGAGCTTTCAAGCCTTTTTGGTCCTCAGAAGTATTACTAGCTTTAGATACCAAACAAAAAATGAAAAAGCAGTGCTGATGAAGTAAATCTATCATTCTTTTAAGCTACTCAGCTGCATGACATACTACCCATCTTTACTCTTTTATGGCAGTTTTTCCTTCACATAAACACAAAAAACCCAAAGATTTTTTGGTAACTGCAGCCATTCTGCCTCCTTATTAGAGTGAAAAACCCAGCAACTTTACTGCACACTACTTTTGATAGCTTGTTTTTTGGAAGTAATGGAGTGATAATATACTATCTCACAGCCATATGCCAAGGAAGTTCCCTATGAAGAACTAGAGTGACAGCTCTTTCTGAGAATCAGACCATCACACATTTGAGACGTATACAGATCTATTCTCTTGGCTACTTATGTTCCTGCCCATCTGCTGGAGTGGCAAGGTGCCTGCTTGCAGACTGACGTGTCAGTTTGAATAAAGCAAAAATAACAATTAAAGAAAAAAAAAATAGCTTCCAGCTGACGTAATACTTCCAGCACTCGTACTTCCACAAGGAATCCCTCCTCAGTCACAGCGATACCATATGCTTCTTTCACACAACACCTAGTGACACTTGTGCCAAACTTCAGTAGTAGGAGAAAAGAAGACCATGAGTTCATAGCTGCCAGGATGACAGACTGTATATAGCAATGGAAACCTGAGAAGTACACTAAAGCAACGTGTGGTGTCTAAACATGTCACAAAGAAGCACAACTGGTATCTGTGGTTGGTAAAAGCATTCATCTCTGAAGTGTATCAATTGTAACTCAGATATTCCAATTTGTCCCCTCTAACGCCGTATTAAAAAAAAAAAAAGTAACTTTTTTTTTTTTTAACTTATGTCCTTAGGCAGGTGTTTTGGGCATTCTGCATTTATTATTCCCCTGGAACCTTCATATCAGTATGTCCACATTAAAATGAAATAATTTCTGACAAGCCCAAATTTAGCATGGGATTTTTAAGACAAGCTGAGTTAATTCCTGTTTGCACATGATCATGATAACAAACATTCAGCAGGGGAGATTCTGCCTTTGTGCAGGAACAGGGAAACCCATTGTTTTCAAAGGACAAGTTGGCATTCAGTAAGCAACTCCATGAGGAATGTACAAAAAGAGGATTCAATGTATCCCTTTAGACAGCGGACTCTAAGGTTAACAAGAGGAGAAGTTGGTTAATGCTTGTTTATCCTATGCTCCCTGAATCCAGTGAGATCTACTGAGAAACAAAAGCCTTTGCCATAGTCACTTCCTGGGACAGAGCAGAGTTTTTTTAAGTTTGACATAAATGTAATTTTGGGCAAAATACTTCTTAAAAAGCCATCATCTGGTCGTCAGTTTAGAGGGAAACTTCCAGAGTAGCTGCATGTATTCTAGATTATAACTGTTGAGATGGTTAATACAACAATACTAGGGAGTTAACTGCATGTCAAGTTTGGAAATCTGCATTTACTCCAAAAATTTAAATGACAAATTTGAACCTGACCGGGTAACAGCAGAGTCCTCCCTTGAGAAGTCTGAGTGAAACAGCAAGCACACATTCATTGTGTACTTGTACAGTGATAGCAAAGCCAGCACTAAACAGTGATAAATCGACCAACGAACATAGTGGAATAGTGACATCTATGTTTGAAAACTGTTTTCACATGGATAATCAGGGTGCTCTGAAAGGCCTCCAACTTCATGCTTCTATTGAGTCATATGCGCAGGTCTTAGTGCATCCCAGCACAGAATCAGGACTTGGCTGAACAGGGGTCAGATCCACAGGGGAATATCGACTCCACAATGCTGAGCCTACCACAACGATACCTTGTAGCCCTTGGCTTTGAAGCCTATCTTTTACTACCCTGCAAAGGAAGAGTTAAATATTTCAGAAAGGGCACCAGGAAAAACCTAGTATTTTGAGCAAGTACTACCAATAATGGTCAACAGAAAGGCTATAACAACAGTCTCATGCTTCCCTTTCCAGAGTTTTGGCATTGTATTTACCCCAGCAAGAAGGCACATCCGCAAGGAAGCGCGGGTATTTCAGGGACCTAGCCCCTCAGTTGGCTCAGCCTAGTATGCAATCAATGTGCGTGGTTGCACTGCAGCTGGGTACGTCCTCAGTGGTCCCTGAACATAATCGCCTTCTATAGAATGGTAACCTATGACCAGCGGCTGTTCTAGTCTAAGTTAAAGCCAATAGCTCTGGAGGACAAGTGAAAACTTGTATCCCATTTTCCTGGTGAATAAAGCTATGGAGGTTTTCATATACATGGGACAAGAATTGAAAACCTATTTGTGTTGCAGTACAGATGAATACCCCAGTGTATAATTTATCATTTATAATTCATAGCTCATAATTGCTCTTAGTGAATGGGACAAATATTGTAGATTAATACTGACATTTTTCTTATTGCAGCCTGAAAGGATCTCCTAGTCTGCAATTTTCTAATTAAACAGGATGTGCAATCACAGAATGAAAGAAAAGCTCTGATTATCTTAGCCTATGTCAGGCTAAACACATTTTTCCAGTGAAACTACAATGGTGAGAGTTAATGAGCAGTATTACTGTAAAATAATGTTAATGCTGCATTTTACCACCAGCAGATAGCATTATTTCTCAACTATTGCATGGTCTCACACCTGAATATTTCATTTTCCAAATCACACAGTGCTGCCATTTAAAAAGAAAAATTTCCTGGGATTTTATATCATACTCAGAAAGAATGTATTAAAATAGACTGAAACACGCAAAAGAACAATGGTCATCAAAGAATATTATAGAGGTGCACGGCAGAAGAAGGGGACAGAGAAAGAAGGAAGAAAAATTAATGGATTAAACTGATTTCCAGTCCTGTGGGCTAAGGAAAAGCTGCTTCTCTGGCCTGTTAGTTTCTTCCCAGCTGCCCTCCTTCCTGAGGGCTCAGTGGAAGCAGGTCACAAGATGCATGAATTGTTATAGCAGCTGCATCCTGCACCTAGCTGCCTCCTTTTAAAGGATCCCTCAAGAATTGTCACTGATTCATTCTGCATTTCTAGGAAACACTAGATCTGCCATATAAGCAGAGGATGAGTGTACTATATGCATAACTGCTTCTTCTGTTCAGGGGCTAAGAAGTAGGGCTCACTGCTACCATTAGGAAAAACAACAGTGCTCACTGACTAGAAAAATTGGCCATCAGGCAAACACAGGTATGTATCAAAATTTTCTAGATTTAAAATGATACCACTTCTTTCCTTATTTGCCCACATTAGGCAATTCCTAAGCACATCAGGACTAGGAACTACTAGCAGGTACACATGAGGACCAGAAATGGAAACGTCAGAACACTACAGAAAATGCAATATGCAAGATTTAAAGTGTCATTTGTTAATGTTTTTGAGGTGGACACTTTTAAATACTCCTCTTACCAGAAACTTTCTGTGTCTGTTCTGCACATCCCTATGCTTCCATTTCCCCTGCTTCCCAGTGACACAGAGACACAGTGACTTCTAAGATAAGTCATTTGTACATAGACAGCAGCTCTTAACGGTAATGATATGCCAGCACCCTCTTCAGGGTGAGAAATGCTGGCAGTGCAGGGAGTGCAGAGGGAACTGTGACAGCATCTTAAACCTGTATAGAACCAAAAGGCAGAACACTGCAACACAGCTATGGGCTCCCTTCTGACAAAGCCAGAGGAGCTGCGATTATAGAACACATTTGCCAAGAAAACCTACTGGTAATCTGAGTACTCAGATGCCCTCTCCTGATTATCTGGACAAGAATAAACAAGCCCTTTTCTGTACAACAATCCTGGGGTCTCTTCCACCCCTTTACATTAGAAAGTGAAGAACAAGGAAGAAACAAGTAGGTAGCCCTGGACCTGTCCAAGGGACTTGGCAAACAGAACACACCCTGAAGAAAAGTCAAGATGTTGTAATCTTTCTCACTGTTGTCCTGCCCATTTCGACAGAACAAGAACCTTATTCCAAGAAAACAGAAAAAAGGAGTCAAGCAAAACCTAGAAGCTGTACTTCAAATTTTCCCAGTGCCAAATGAACTGAATACCCTGCTCCTGACTCACACGCAAAGTGCCATAATAAGACTGAACTTCTGTGGAAAGAAGAAAACTACTTTCAAAAAACACCCTGAAAGGCTACTAGCACTACCACTGCTACACAGTGGTAATTTCGAGACATAAACAGTTATTATGTTTACTCAGTGCCCACCTTGACTGAGCTTCTCAATAACAAATAAACAGTTCAAAGCCATAACAATGCTAGCAAGGATGAATGGGTGTATGCTTATGTTAACTAATGTTTTGAAAATAAAAGCTGTTTCTAGAATGTATGAAGGTATCAGGAATTATCTGTTAACTCTGTTAACAGAGTTAACTTTTGCAAACCAAGTGTAGTGTATGCACCATATACACAGCAAGAGACTGCCAATATACACACAAAGCATCTTGCTCTGAAATGAAGCGGTCGTCCTACACAAAAATTAACAATCCTTTGGCTTCACAAAGGCCACATTCTCACAAGCAGCTGCTTGGGCTGGTTCATCTGCCAGCTCCACAGGGCAGCTGAGCAGTTCACAGCAGGCTGCTGAGCAGAATTGTAGACACTCCACCGCAGGGACTAACACATCATTTTCCTGCACCAGTTTCAAGTTTTCTTCTTCACTCAAGAGTGGATAGATATATGCTGCTGTGGAGATCTCTGCACCAAGCAATTCCCACACTGGTTTTCTGTGGCTTTTTCAGTAAGTGTAAGAATTATTTATATCTACCTGTGGAAACACATTAGCCTAAAAGTATATTTAAGGGGGCAGTCTGTGATTTGGCACTAGGACCCAGATTCACACACTAGTAGGTAAGTCCACTTTTGGAGATGCTCAGAGTGTCTGAAAATCTGGTTTACTAACTTATGTGTCTGAGTCTGGGTTAGGTACTTCTTGTACTTGTTTCTACCAAACTTTCAGCCTAGAAGTACTACAAAAGAAAAAGTCAATTGGTGGATTCACATCAAAGGGGGAAAAGACACTTGCTCAGGATAACCTAAGTCTATATTGCCTTGTTCATAGTGAAAGAAATCATAGAACAGGAAGGAAAACCCCTTCACCCTGAGGAAACAAGCTCCAAATGCAACCCACCTGATGAAGACTTGTGATACAGAGTGGCTATAGAAATTTCTGAACGAAAAGAGTATCAGATATTTAACAGAATTCTTAAAGCGCCAGTATTTTACTGGGTTTTATAATGAAGCATAGTTATTCAGGCTACCAACAGAAGCTGAGAGGAACTTCAGAAGAGCCTGCACAAGTCAGCTGAATAGTTAAATACAATGGCAAACTAATTCAGTAACAACAAATAAGAAGTAAGATACATTGGAGAAAAAACTTTATGGCTAGGTGTCCTAAAGTGTTTTCAGTTCATATCAGTTCTGAAGGAAACTGGCATGTCACTGTAGCCCAGTGAAGACCTTTATTCAATGAACAGGTGCTGTTAGGAAAAGGAAGGGAAACACTGAAGTCTGTTAACGAATGGGAGATGTGGCAATAATAAAAATAATACAGTCCTGTAGAAACC
The DNA here is from genome assembly GCF_000687285.1 of Phaethon lepturus. Classification (NCBI taxonomy): domain Eukaryota; kingdom Metazoa; phylum Chordata; class Aves; order Phaethontiformes; family Phaethontidae; genus Phaethon; species Phaethon lepturus. Next base: position 4,352 of record NW_010536508.1, on the reverse strand, counting down.
AGTACTGCAGATTCATCTGTAATTTTGTATGCCATTACCAAGCATTCTACCTCAAAACAGGTGGGATTATGTCCAAACAAGCTCAGGAAAGCATAATAAGAATAATGAAAAAGAGAGCTTGAAACACAGGAGTGCCTCTCTTTCATGGAAAACTGGTAAAACTGGTAATAATGTGTAAAATAATGAAGGTATAATTCCTGGGAACTTGCTCATCCTGCCTCACAATACAAGAACATACAACCGAATAAGAGGTGAAAAACTGAGTATCAAACTATTTTCTCATTCAAACTGCAAATACGCTGTGACCTATGTTAGCACAAGCAGCCAGAGACAAGAGTTTAGCAGGACTCGGCCATTTCCTTCTGGAATATCTGGAATGCTGCTAATTGATGTTAACACCCTTTGAAAGATATAGCAAGCTTCACGCTTCTGGAGATTAGTGACTAAACTTCTAACAGTCTCACCATCTACAGTAACTTTGCATTGACCTACTGCCAGCTTCATAACCTTTCCCTAATTCAGCCAGTACTGGCAAAAGACAAGGTACGCTGCTAGACAGATAACTGCAGCACTCAAGTAATTCCTATGATTCTAGCAACTAGCAGAAACTTGGCATTATTGTTCTGGCCCTATTCCTCAGCATTCTCGGCATTACACTGACCTCTGGTGGGTTGCAATAAAAAAATCGTAGAGAAATTAAGCTGACAAAGAGCCATGGAAATCACACTCTCAAATTTTGGTGGGAATGCAGTGAGGGCATACAGAAAGCCTGGTGTTGAAAGTGCTCCAAATCACTAAAGACAACAGGGCAGGAGCAACATCACAATAATGACTCACTGCTCACAAAGCACTTCAGAGATACTTCGTCTTCTACTCACACTTCTCTCTTGAGATACTCTTTATCAGTTTGTGTTAGGATTTCCTATAACATCACTAAATATTGCGTACACAGCAGCCCCTTATTCTATATGAGGAAAAGGAAGAAAAGAATGGGTGGATCTGCAAGCTTGCTATGCAACACACATCCCAAACTGAACTATGTATGTTAAACTCTAACCTTTCTTGGCTCTACTAAGGTTATATTTAGCTATTTTTCTTTATTTTATTTTCTTCTATTGCACCTTTTAATTGTGCCTGAAGCCAAATCACTTGTTTTTAGGAGTCCTGATAATCTCAGTGACCTGTTTTGTGGCATGTTGCCACCAATACTGGCACTGGCAAAACTCATGGAGCGGCTAATGGATGCTGGGAACAGGAACAAGAGGGCTCTACTAAGGTTATATTTAGCTATTTTTCTTTATTTTATTTTCTTCTATTGCACCTTTTAATTGTGCCTGAAGCCAAATCACTTGTTTTTAGGAGTCCTGATAATCTCAGTGACCTGTTTTGTGGCATGTTGCCACCAATACTGGCACTGGCAAAACTCATGGAGCGGCTAATGGATGCTGGGAACAGGAACAAGAGGCCACAAGCCAGGAAGGGCAGGAACTGGCTTTTTTAGAAAGCACAACAGGGAATTATACCCTTACAGGTTAGTGTTGGAATTCACTCAGGAAAACTAAGTACACGCCCAGAGAGAGTGGAACAAAACAAGACATTTATTACAGATTCAGATTTTGACTGCTTATTAGTGTCCTATAAATTGATGACTATTGAAAGGGCTGAGGAGCCAGAACTGTTTCTACTGCACTGTCCTTGCAGAGTGAGACAATACTGAACTGGGTCAGATTATTAACTTCACTTTCCCTTGCATGTAGTGGTAAATGTATAAGAAACTAACATCATTTGACATCACATTTCCGGGGGGGGGGGGGGGGGGACTC
>NW_010536508.1:0-2517 GCF_000687285.1 Phaethon lepturus | reverse complement strand
AAAATAGGAAATAAGAGTGAATGAAGAGATCATTGCTGCTGTGCAGTACTTTCTAGAACTAAAGTCAATGCCATCAAAAGCCTAAATAGGTTCTTTCAGTGCTAACTTGTCAGAAATATTCTCAGGTCTGATAAGATACTTAGTGATAAGAAGAGGCCTTTTGGGCATGCTCAGGAAGTGCTCAACAATATTCAAACAGAAAGAGAAAACCTCAGTTTAGATAGCTGGTAAGACTCACTTCAGTGCTGGGTTTAGAATCAGCAGCTTAGTGGAGCTGGGAAACACAACTCCTGTCCACGCCTACTTAGAGATGCGGGCACCTCACCGCTGGAAGACTGCAGTGCCACTCACAAGCTGGCTTTATGTATTTGAAAAAAAACTGTGGAGAAGTATACATTACTTAGACATTAAAACAGGGGAGATTTAGATTGGACATATGGAAGAAATTCTTTACTACAAGGATGGTGAGACCCTAGAACAGGTTGCCCAGAGAAGTGGTAGATGCCTCAACCCTGGAAATGTTAAAGGCCAGGTTGGACAGGGCCTTGAGCAACCTGATCCAGCCAGAGATGTCCCTGCCCATGGCAGAGGGGCTGAACTAGATGGTCCCTTTCAACCCAAACCACTCTGTGATTTCTTGATTCAGTAACTGGGGACATTTGAAATGATCACATTTTTCATATAATCAGCTAGTGTTTTATAGATAGAATGTTTTCTAACGTAGCTATTTGGGCTCTCCTGTATCCCCAGGCACAAATCACAAATGTCACAAACATTAAAGGTATTTCTTCACTATACTGCTCGCTTATGTAATCAAAACCTGGACTAGTTCCATTTGACTTAAACTTCTGTCCAAGACAGCTGTGGCTGAGCCGCAAATCAACACTTGACTGTATCAGCAAAAGTGTAACAGATCTCAACTGATTTACTAGCTTGACTGTCAGCAACAATCTGAGCAGTGTCCTCTGCAAGACCAACTACGTCTATATTTTAAGTATCACTTTAATCAAAGTGCTGACCTTTATGCATGCATAAGTTAGGCTTGAGGCAATGCTTGAGACAATCTTCTTTATGTGGAAAACAGAATTTTGAATAACAAGCCAAAACTACTGAAGGTGAATCTGCTGAAAATTAATGTTAACAATATTAGTTTTGCTGTAAACAGAGCACTAATACACCCTGTCTGTTTTAGAGGTATGTCTAAGCATGATGAGACAAAAACTAATTTCTGTAAAGCAAACTGAGCCTAAATTACCAAAGGAAGAATCCTGTACTTCTGCAAGTCTGTACAGTTCTCCAGAAGCTGTGAGTGGTGACATATGCTTGCCCCTTAGCTGCTTCTTACATTTATGTTTTGTTCCTCCCGACTATCAAGGCTGCAATGAGTCTTGCCTGTTCTGTAACACTTGGGCATTTGGCAGCCCTTTTACGACCTCCTGTAATTTAGCTGTCACACACCATGCTGTCCTGCAGAAGTGACTTTGCAACTGTGCCTTCCGGACACCAGGTGCAACCACTCTCTCTGCTATTCCCAGTAGGTGAGGAGGAGCTAGAAGTAGCAACCAGGCCACAGCAGCTCTATGAAGCAGAGAGAGAAAGGCAGGTAAACAGAGCTGTACAGGTTTCTCTATAGCTGGTACTAGCCTCACTCTGCTTTTGCTTCAGACATGGTCCCAGTTTATCCTCCTGGTGTATGTAACCGCTCCATTCACCCCTTCTCAGTCTTTCAAACATGGTATGTACAGCCTCCACTTGCAGCATCAGCAAATACAGAAATTGTGCATTCAGAACTGAGCCTCTGACAGCATTCAAGCATTCATTTTGCCTACCTGAATTGAGGCTAGTTACTTCGCATGTGCTCCTCCAGCTGGGGAGCAAACAGCAGGGTGCTACCAGTATGAATAATAGCAAATTAGGATGTTCATGTGCAGTTGTCTCACGATGAACCTCATCACTTTTCAAATGGCAGTTACCGCAAAAACACAGACCCAGCATGCTCAGAAGGAAAACCTAGTGCTGCCTGTGAGCATGAAGATCATCGAATCACAGCATCTTTTTGTTGGAAGGGACCTTGGAAGGCCATCTAGTCCTGCAATGAGCAGGGACATCTTCAACTAGATCAGGTTGTTCAGAGCCCCGTCCAACCTGACCTGGAATGTTTCCGGGGATGGGGCATCCACCACCTCTCTGGGCAACCTGTGCCGGTGTTGCACCACCCGCATTGTGAAACATCTCCTCCTTTGATCTAGTCTAAATCTACCCTCTTTTAGCTTAAAAACATTATCTCCCACTATGCGAGTCCTCCAGAGAGAGCTGCCCTGGAAGACCCCGTGCTTGCACCAAGGAAGCTTAACGGAGCTTCAGGCACGAGAGGCGTTTTCCGCGGCAGCGTAACTGTGCCACTAGGGCCCCACCTTGGCCCAGCCGTGCTGGTGAGGGCCGCAGAGCGCGCTCAGCTCGCTGGCGTCAACGCGCCGGACACAGGGCAGCTCTCTTACCACAGCAGCAGTTACACCC
>NW_010536507.1:8713-10075 GCF_000687285.1 Phaethon lepturus | reverse complement strand
CCCCGCGGCCAGGGCCGCCCCACCCTGGGGGTGCGCGCGAAACGTCACGTTAGAAACGCTCCGTTTCCTGGTGCCGGTGGCTGCCCGGTGTGAATCCCCGGAAGAACGGGGGTGCTGCGACACGTGTTCGGGGCAGGTAGTTTCTGTGCGGTCTCCAGACTTTGGAGAGGTTGATGAACGTCCCGGTTTTGCAACTATGGGTCTTGCCACGTGGCTTTTCCCGAGAGACTGTCCTTGCCAAAGCCCGCAGAGCTCCTCTGCGGAGCCGTTCGTGTGCCTGAAGATGTTCACACACAGAGGCTTGCAAAATCAGGTGTTTCTTGCCAAGAAAGCAAATGAGTACCGGCTGTAACTGGCGTTTTGCTCGCAGAAGCTGCAGTTACTTACACAGGCTTCTCCGAGTTCTGTTTTTCGTTGTTTTGTTCCAAGTCCTCAATCGCTCACAAATCAAAGCGGCACAAAACCGTAATTATTTAGTAAAAATCCAACACGAGGTTTGCCCTCCTACAGAATATGAATATTGTGTTTGTGTTAAAAACACCTTGACTGGAGGGCTCTGGTAATTCAGTTGCTTATTAGTAGGTCTAAGCAGTTCTAGTGATCTCAATACTATTAATTTAGTCATACTTTCTTAAAAAGTACTGCCTACTAAGATACAGTAGACTTGCAAATGCTCTGTTAGTGTTCTACTGTTTGCTCAGTTTCTATAAAAGCAAAATTAACCTTAGAGGTACTCTATAATAGCATCTTATAAGATGCATTTAACGTGTAAAACAACAATGAACTACTTTGCCTAATCAGACAAATTATTTGACTGTTACACTTGTATTATCTCACTCATGGAAGTCACTGGGAAGCTGAGATCTCACTAAGTGTACAGCAACTGAAGAAACACAATGCACAATCATTAGCTTAAAATTAAATATGAATATTTCCCCCTGAGGAAAAAAAAATATCAGTTTACAACAGCCATTCCTAAAGTCCCCAAAATATGAGTTTGATAAAATTGTAAGCCCAACTACATACATGCTTTATGAAGTGCTTGTGTGTTTCTAGTTAATTTATGCTGATTAAAAACAGCCTTCCTTGCAGATTCATTATTAGTATGGCAAATACTAACATAAATACATTTACAGTATGAAAACTCTGGTGGCCACAGTGACCAATATTCTTGACAATATTTAGGTTCATAATTTACACAGATTATAGTGTAATTAATATGCAAATATTTTCAAGATCTTATTTTAGGGTCTTGGCTCATTGACAGAATGTGGTGTATAGTTCTGAAACATTGTTATAAATATATGAATATATGCAAGGAATTTCCTCATTAAGACCCACAAGGAGGGATGAAAATGCAAG
>NW_010536507.1:0-8682 GCF_000687285.1 Phaethon lepturus | reverse complement strand
CTGCTGAAAACTGTAATCAGAGTTTAAGAAAACATCACTTACCTGTGAAAGGTAAAGTGGGTAAGGGAGGGAACACTGTTTTGCTTCTCATTTTATAGCTTCTCCTATTTCAGAAGGTGTTAGCTATTGCCAAAGAGTTAAAAAACAAGAAAACCAGGAAAACACCAAGAGAACCAGGAAAAGACAATTACTCTCTTAACTACTGAGTACAAGTACCCATACTCCTTTTGCATAGGCAATCATCACTCTGTCTAGAAGGACTCTTTTCAAACATACTAGTATCCTTAAAAAAAAATAAAAATCAACAGTTCTACAGCCTTAATGAAGGTATTTCCATGAGAGAGTACTGCATGCTGATTTGTTAAGTGTCAATATCCAATATGCATCAAGGAAAAAAAATGCATTAGGATATATGAACTCTAAATCTTTGTAAAGTGTACTACAATTATGCTTCTGTTATGTGTTCATAATAATTCTGTATTTATTGCAAAGCAGAAGTTTCTATCTTAACCAAATGATCAGTTAGAGACGTAGAGGGCTGGGAGTTGGTTTTAATCTTCCTGCAAGACTGAAGAGAGAAAAAGTCATGTAATCTACTATTGAATACATCAGAGGATGACAACATCAGAGTGGCAAATGAACAACATAACATCTAACATGAAAAGAAGCTGATGATTTTTTTTTTTTTGCATACTTTGTTACAGGACCTCAAGGAAGTAAGTGAAAGCTTGTAATTTTGAATGCAACAGTGATTTCATAAAGGCAACTTCACGCTGAGTATATAAAGGAGAATTCTGTTGCTTAAGAATTGAGGAAACAATTAAGTAAAATATATATAATTTTGGAAATTAAATATTGTGCATTCCAAGGCATATACTGATAGCTATGCTATTTTTTAAGACCTAAGTAATATGAAAAACAATAAGCCATTGAAGCTAGGTCTGAAGAGTACCTGTGTTATTATGTGGTTCCTTGTAATCAACTTTCCTATTAGGTATTAAGCTAACCTGGGTATTTTAGAAGGTCAGCCCTTGCTCAAGTTTCATATATGTGTGCACTAGGCAAATGGTTTCTCTATGTTACTGGCAAGATTATCATGGTAAAATATCACTTGTGTTCAAATCAAGTGATGTGCAAAAAGGCTGGATCCCTATCAGATTGTTTTGATGATGGATAACTTGGATCTAAGAAGTTTTTGTTACTACTGCTTTCTATTTTGATATATTGACGTATTTGAAGAAGTGCATTTAGATTTGGCCAAACACATGCAGGACACTCGTCTTTCTATGAAGATACCAGTACTGACACTCATATTTATTCACCTCCCTCTTGTGTATCCTACACTGACAAGACTAGACTTCAGCATTTTTCAAGAACTTCAGCATTATAGTCTTAGCTAAATATTAGGGAAATAATAATAATATCTTAGATAGGAAGAGTTTTTCCTAACAAAGCAATTTGCACATGATTTTTTCCCTGAGAGGGAAATGTTGAGTCATTTAACTATACCTACCATCTAAAAGGAAATAAATGATGATAAAAGTCACAGTGTAGGATGACAGATTTTTCTCCATAATTAATTAATACTTTTCCCTTGAGCTTTGGCACTGTTTCATACTTAACCTGTTTCACCAACTGACTTACATTTATCTAGTTTGTAGGTTAATAGTATTCCACCAACCTCCAGGAATATCGTTTTTATGTATGTTTCTCTTTGGTCTCCTCTACAAATCAGCCCTTTTTACTTTCACTATTTTTCAATTTTTTTATGTCATACATAAAAATTCACCCTTGGAAACGTATTTATATGAAAATACTTGTTTACCTAGAGGTAAAGGAAAAACGCATTTTACGGCTTTCAGTCAATTACACTAAATAGCCACCTGGTGGCATTAGCCACTAAGTAAAATAAGGTTTTCCATTCTTCACTACACAGAAACCGACTTTCTTTTTCCATCTCTATTCTGACACATCAACAGCTGAAGTTCACGCACAATAGCTTTCTAGCAAAATGTGTACCGGCTTTGACTTGAAGATAATTTAAAAAAAAAACACACCAAACTTCCTTGCTTGTCTGAAAGTAAAGAATTAAGTTTGGTTCCTGATACCAAGTTGAGCCAGGTCTGTATAGGTGCTATGATACAATGACAACCTGCCACTTTCCTGACAAAGTCATAGAATCACAGACACATGGTGTTGGGAGGCACCTTTAAAGGCCATCTAGTCCAACCACCCTGCAGTGAGCAGGGACAGCTTCAACTAGTTCAGGTTGCTCAGAGCCCCGTCCAGCCTGACCTGGAATGTTTTCAGGGATGGGGCATCTGCCACCTCTCTGGGCAACCTGGGCCACTGTTTCATCACCCTCACTGGGAAAAATTTCTTCCTTATATCTAGTCTAAACCTACCCTCTTTTAGCTTAAAACCATTACCCCTTGTCCTATCACTACAGGCCCTGTTAAAATCTGGCCCCATCTTTCTTACAAGGCCCCCTTTAAGTACTGGAAGGCTGCAATAAGATCTCCCTGGAGCCTTTTCTTCCCCAGGCTGAACAACTCCAACTCTCAGCCTGTCCTCATAGGAGACATGTTCCATCCCTCTGATCATTTTTGTGGCCTCCTCTGGACTGGCTCCAACAGGTCGATGTCTTTCCTGTGCTGAGGGCTCCAGAGCTGGACGCAGGACTGCAGGTGGGGTCTCACCAGAGCAGAGCAGAGGGGCAGAATCCCCTCCCTTGACCACGCTGCTTTGGATGCAGCCCAGGGCGTGGTTGGCCTCCTGGGCTGCAAGCGCACATTGCCGGCTCATGTCCAGCTTTTCATCCACCAGTACCCCCAAATCCTTGTCGGCAGGGCTGCTCTCCATCCCTTCATCCCCCAGCCTGTACTGATACTGGGGATTGCCCCAACCCATGTGCAGGACCCTGCACTGGGCCTTGTTGAACCTCATGAGGTTCACACGGGCCCATTCCTCAAGCTTGTCCAGGTCCCTCAGGACGACACCCTGTCCCTCAGGCGTGTCAACCACACCACTCAGCTTGGTGTCATCTGCAAACGTGCTGAGGGTGCACTCGATCCCACTGTATCGCTGATGAAGAAATTGCAGAGTACTGGTCCCAGTACAGACCCCTGAGGTGCCCACTTAATTCAGTGCACAGCACAATTAAATCAATGGATAAAGGACTGCAGTAAAATCAGTTTTGCCCACTTCAAGGGATGTGGGCTATTGCTTTATCTGATGCACACTACTTAAGTTTCATCTGATAGAAGTACCGAATTATTAACTTTATCGAGTTTTATATATTTTTCACCATTTCTGTGGTGCTTTCCAAATTACTGATTTTATTATAGCAGTGAGATGTGATGAGATCCCATTATTCCATTTCACAGGGAGCAAAAAGCTTGCTGGCAGAAGCATTGACCTGGAAGTACTTCAGTTTAAGGCACTTTAGATCTGATTATACCATTCGTAATGTGAAACTACAAGATGAATTGAAATCTAGTGCAATGGCCTTCCACACACTGATCAGTTTCTTTGCCAGCCAGTCTCAATTCCACCTCTGCCCCACAGCTTTTTTCCTCTTTCCTTTCACTCAAACGAGGAACTAATTTTCCCACTCTTTTTCATCTCATCTCAGAGGTCCTTTCACAGACAACCCATTTCCAGTTTTTCACTTTTTTCTCAGCAGCTCTCACTTTGACTCCTTCATGGCTTATAAACGCATTCTTTGTTCAGACCTGGTATGTCTGTGGGTTTTGTGGCTGCTCTGAGTTCAGGCACAAGCAACCCTTCTGTAGGGATGATGCATGATGCGCAATGCTGTTAGTTGTAGCAGCATGCTAGTTAGTACAAGTCCAGTACCCCTGTGGGGGAACCATGTGGTGATGTTTGAGCATGCTCAGTAGGAATGCTTGCAGGGAGTTTAGCTCTTATTTTAGGAAGTCTCACCTAAATAAATGCTTGCAGAAACTTTCAAAAGTTAATAAACTGGTCAGACTGTAACAGAGCTGGTAAAATATCCAACATAGGACACATTCTTCTTGTGAGAAGAATAAGAGAGGAGGTTGTTTCATACCAGCTTTCAAGTCCTATAAACAGCAATCCTCACTTGATGAGCAGCGGGGAATATCAAGAGAGGTGTAAAGTGACCCGGTCCAGAGATGCTATGAAAGCTGCCTCCTGCAGAGCCAGGTTAGTACATAGTCTCTGTGCAAGCTGGTACCTCCAAGGACATTCCAAACTTCGGGGAAACCTGCTGCACACCACCTGCAGTGACGCAACAAATATGTCACTGACATACTCAGAGGCAAAGTATCAATACTGCACTACTGTATGAGACAGTGATTCCTCCGCCAACAAGAATCCAGCTGGAGTGGTGGGCCAGTGGTTTGGGCAGAGGTAGGATACTCTAAAAGGCTGGGTAGCAGCAGCTTGTCCCAACACACAGCAGTAATTCCTAGCTCCTGTGAGTTCACATAGGAGCTGCTGCCCAGTTATGAGCAAGCAACTTCTGATCAGCAATCCTAAGCTCAAATGCATGGCTAACCAAAAGATCTGATGATATCTTTAAGACAAACGTTAAGGACTTTGAATTTCTTTGGTGATAGTTCAATTGTAAATGTTGAACTAGGTGCACTGATTGCTATATAGCAAAAGAAGATTTGTCAGTCTGAATTTTAGCTTTGTAGCATTCTAGTACAAACCACTCTTGCATCATCTTCCCTGCTCTTCCTGCTCATTTTTAACTTGGTGGTAGAATGCAAAAACTGGGTGAAAAGAAGGCTGGGACTGAAAGTGATTTGGCAATGGGAAATCAGGAATTTGTTCCAAGATATGAAGATGAGGAAGAGATGAAAATTATCTTTTAAAAACAAATGCTTGCTGTAGTCATACATTTGGTGAAATATTCTCCTCCTACAACATATTACAGCACAGTAGACTGTTTAAATTGCTAAGGCTTGAATTCTGTCTGTGCTGAAAGATTACAACACAGGCCACAGACCTCAGTATTAGCTTTCAGATATAACCTCAGGATATGTGGGACTAGTACATAGTTATTTCTTTGCTTAAAAATCAGATGCCAATTTTATACAATAGACACAAGTCCAATCGCTTGTTTACCATTTGAGCTTAAAGAGCTGTCTAGATAAGATTCAAGAATTATTATTTTAATAGACCAGGAAAATATCCATGGTATTCTCACTGTAGTTTGGTACAGTAGGAAGAAGCATCATAAAGAAAATGGAGTGTGCAAGAAACACTCTTTAAGTATTTATTTTTGAGGACTAAATATAAAACTGAAAGAGTAGATCTGCTTCATAAAACATTACTACAGTTCCTCTAGGAACAGATACTTGGAAGTCTTAAATCTCAGCATATCTCACCAGTGTTAAATGGAACAATTTACAGGATGGTAAATGTGCTGGTGTGATTCGACAAGCTGGTGTAATTCAACAAGCTGGTGTAATATGTTCTTTTAAAACAAAAATTGGCCCAGTACATGTGAATTTATTTTACTCTTAATTAAGTTAAATGGTACAAGAATACCATTCAGACACTTGTTTAAAATTTTTTTTGCCAAATCACCACATTTGCAGAAGATTATTAATAATCAAATTAACGTGACGCTGATTAGCTAAAGCAGTCAAATGTATCTTAGGCAATTATATGAAAAGCTACATTTAACTGTAATAATTTTTTTTTTTTTACATCTGTAGAGATAAATGCATTGAATTTTACAGTTTCCTATTAAAATTTAATAGCAGTCTAACTTTATGCAGAAGTTAAAGCAGAGAGCATTGATTGTTTGAGGCCACACAGGAAAAGAATGACCAAGCTGGGATTAAAAACAAACCAAAAATGTTTCTGCAATCCAAAAATTCGTGATGACACCAGGTTCATCCTTGAAAGGTCAAACCAACACTGCCAAGTAACTAGAGGAAAGGGCATTTACATGTTCAACAAGAACAAACTGCATAGGCTAGTGTCCTACTCTCTCCATCTCACTTGATTTCTTACTTATATAGACATTTTTATTCCAGCTTGCTATTTATTCACTGCCTATCAGGCTATTGAAATCTGTTTAGCTATTTAGAAGGGATTTTTAAAAAATAAGCTACAGATGTGTACTTCAATATTCTGACCAGTATTTTCTCTCAATACTAGATTCTAATGTCCAAGGCCATATGTAAATTCCTGCTTGGCACATAATGTGTCTAAGAACAGCACTTGTTTTCAGCCACTGCATCGAAAAGGTCTAACTCATAGAAAAGACCGCAGTCTAATCAAATTGCAGAGATAACAGTTTTAAAGAAAAGAACCTTTCTTTCAAAGTCAGGTTTGCGTTTCTGGATGAGATCTCCCCATTAGAAGACAACAGCTAGACAGAAGATTAAACACCCCTGAAGCTTCCTATTGTTTGAACAACAGCACAGTGATAATTCATGAATTTACAGGTCATGAGCATGGGTCACTGAGAAAAACTGTGCTATCACTTCAAATTTTATGAAGTCTCATATCTCCTGCATACAGGCCAAAGGAATCTCCTTTTTATTTTAGTTAATGTTCAATTAAGTTCTGTCCATGCTAGTTGGCTTTTTCTGTTGTTACTGGGAGCTATTCTGTTATAAAAAAAAAAAAAAAAAAAGTACTGTCATATATGTACACTAAGTTCCCACACTTTACAGTCATAACCTATAAAATAGGCATAAGCAATATGACGTGAGTGTGATCTGACACCTAGTGAACAGGGTCCGCAAAGTGCATTGAGGCACTGAGGCCACTGCCAGGATAAGTGTTCTGTAATACTGTGTTGCAAAACAGAAGGAGGAAAGGGAGGGACTACTAGGAAGGTGTGTGTAAAAGGACTGAAAAATTCTGGTATTAAAATATTTGAAAAAGCTAGAAAATTATTTCCTGGTAATGACATTGATATGGTATCCACTCTTATTTTGAAGCAACTATTGACCTTTTCCTGCTGTGGAATATCGTATCACACACAGAGAAACTGCAAACCACAGATAAAATGGCACTGTGAAATCCACCATTTAGATGGCAATTACTAGCAAATGCCACCTGTGATTGCTTGTTAGCTGTGTCCTATACAATATCAGCAATGCTAAAATGTAGCACTTGTGCATTGATGCTTTGCTGGTGTGGGTCCCACATACAGAAAGCCTGCTCAATTTACATCTGCTAAATTAACCCAGGCCCAAAGACCAAAGGGATGTGCCAGTGTAAGAGTGATGTTGATGGAGAAAGGATTAGAGCAGTCTCCTCTGCTTTCCTGATTAAACTTCATCAAGAGACCTGCTATATTCATTCAGTATCTTAGTAATAGTTATTTTTTTCCGTATTGAAGACCAATGAAATGATACCGTTCTAATTATTACGTGATACTTAGGGAACTTTTTTGCTGTGTAGTGGATAAAGTCCTTTTTTTAGACTGTTGACATCTGTTTTAGCTATAGTCACAAATGCTGGTCAAAGTAACTGCTTCAGGATTGGGAATCAGGAGGCTGTATGCTAGTTTGGTTTCCTAATGATACCTCTCTTGAGAAACAAATCCTTTTTCATAAACTTGGATACCTTTCAAAACCTGTCTAAATGCGTATTATAGTGGAGATATGGCAGTGCAAACATAGTAATTAGAGTAGGGTGAGTTTCTCTATTAAGTAAGGAAAATGAAAGAGCCACATTTTAAAACATAGTAGCAGTGGTGAAATTGCCTCCAGTAATACCCTTTTGGGTTTTCTTGCTTTTCACAAGGTATCCAGCATACACTATGGAGTAACTACCTATGCAAAGGACTTGGCTACATAGATGTTACTTGCTCATGTTAGGGGAACTGCACGAACACACAGGGTGGCTTCTACTAGTCTGTCTAGGGACCCTGATATTATCAGGGCGCATAAAAGTTGACGTGTTCACTTACATCAACATGAAAACCTTTCTCAACAATACCAAAAAATGTGAACCGTAATGAGGAACAAACATATCTTAAAATGTTCAGAGAGAGGAGCAGGTGAAGGGGTAAAGAAAAAAAAATTAGTTACCAAAAGATAAACTCAGTTTGAAATGGGTGGAAGTGTTTCCACGGATATCAAGGCCTTTGGAGTGCCCCTTAATGCATCATAATTGGATGATGATGATTTGAATTGCAGTAAGACACAGTTAGAAGGGTATGCATGGGAGGACCAGAAGTAAATGGTTAAGTCTAAATTGTTTTGCAGACTCCTCCCAATTCCACAAAATATACCACCTTTGGAAAGAAAAAAATAATAAAAATAATAAACATAGCGACTGTAAATTGAGAACGATTATTTTTTTTAATGCGGTTCTAGGCAATAAAAATAGACTGACCTTCCAAAGATGCAAGGCTGACCTTTCCAGTGGGGTGCAGTTAATGACCTCAGTGGTGAGGGGCCTGGAGTAACCGCCCCAGGTGTTCTGCAATATGAAGCAATGGTAAGGGTTGTCTGGTGACAGCAGTCCAGACGACAGATGACCCTTCAAAAGAAGGGTGGTGGGGTTGTGGTGTTGGTTTCTGGTTTTTTTTTTTAAACTACCTTACCTCTTGGTCAAAGACAGCTCCCCGGAGTTTGTAGGCTTGTCCACATACTATAGATAGCACTTACACCCTAGCTGACATCATGGTTTTTCGGCAGCGCAGCCTATCAGAAGGGA
>NW_010536506.1:1011-1428 GCF_000687285.1 Phaethon lepturus | reverse complement strand
CGAAGGCTGCGGGTGCTGGCAGTGAAGCTGCTGTTCGCGCCGAGGGCTGCCCGGAGCTGCCCTCTCTCTCCCAGCACCCATGGCCCGGGATGCTGTGCCTCCAGGCTGGGGCAGAGCGGTGAGCTGAGGATGCCGTCCCAGTCTGGAGTGCTTGCCGGAGGACAGGGAGGGGAGAGCAACGGCTCGAGCGACGTCGCGGCAGGAAGACAGACAAATGCAGAGCAGATGTTTAATTATCGGCACAGCGTTTTCGGAACCCTGGGAATCTCTGCATCCAAATGTAGATATTTTATGAGAGCGTACGCTTCTGCTGAGAGCTGGAGCTGTAACACAGTGCCCACGAGCCCGTCACCCCACCTTCCCATGGACCGTGTACTGCTGGGGCTGGCGGGGTTTGACTCTGCTGGGGATGGGGGC
>NW_010536506.1:0-971 GCF_000687285.1 Phaethon lepturus | reverse complement strand
GCTCCCGCTCGGCGGGTACATGCGGGAAGGCAGCGGCTGGCCCCGGCACCCAGCCAGGAGCCTGGCCAAGCACTGGGTGGATGATGTGCAGGGTCTGGAAACTGCCTCTTCCTTATGTCCATCACCTCTCACAGCCAGTCCCTACCGGCCCAGGCAAGTTGTAGATATTCCTTAAAGTCCTTTGAGGTCTCTGTTCCATGCTGTAAGAATTGCTGGGCATAGGCGTGCGTGTCATCCCTGTGGACAGGCTGTCTCTCCCGTATCTCACATCCCTCCGTGGCCCTTGGCTGTTCTCCAGCATGCCTGGGGCAGGTGGAAGGCTCTGCCATCGGCAGGGCGAGGCGCAGGCGGGGCAGGCAGCGCAGGCACCCAGGGCTCTGGGCTGGCCCGAGCTTTGCGCACCGCTTGCCTCTTGGCTGCTGGAAGAGTTGGAAAGGCTGCCTGCCCTGCTGCAGGCCATGTGCCACTGTAGGTCCCTCGAGACGGGGATGTGCCGTAGGCCCCTCGAGACACCCCAGCGGGAGGCTGCAGCCAGATGTGGGGCTTGTCTCCAGCAGCACAGAGCCCAGTGCCGTGTCTCTGTAGTAGCATCATCCAGGCAAGGGCTGGCTGAGGGCGTCCCTGGCCTCCCTGCCCGGGCACTCGGGCATGGTGAACCTGCGCTGAATAAAGGAGTCAGCAAGAAGACGTGAGCCCAGGCTGGTCCTCACCAGGCAGAAGTGAAGGGCACCGGGGCAGAAAGTGTTGAAGACGCGTCTCTGGCATCATCGTGAGAGACCCCTGCAGCCCCGGGGAGCCCCCCATGCCAGGGCTTTGCCGCAGGAGTGGGTTCGGCATGGGGGCACTGGGCATCCCTGACCCCCCCTCCACCGGTCTTGCAGAGCTGCTGGGGAGATGCCCGCGCCATGGGAGGGCTCTCCAAGGGCACGTCAGGGATGCTGCTGGTCTCTCCCTGGTGTGGCTGGCTCATG
>NW_010536505.1:6329-8149 GCF_000687285.1 Phaethon lepturus | reverse complement strand
CCTTTCGAAGCTGTCTATCTGGGGAGGAAAAAAATAAATAAAGAGAGAAATAAATAAAAAGCGGGAGGACTGTAGAATTAATAGTGGAATGAATAATTCATCGCTTGTTTGAATTAAGAGCGGCAAGGTAACTTGATCTATTCCTCCCTTTCTTCACTCAGTTTTAATGATCTGGATCAAATGTCCCAAGGATTTACACTATACCAGATACCTTGTCAATACACTATATTTAGAAGAGATATTAATGTTTCAGATATGGTGTATAACGGCAGTAAGTCTGGGCTGACAATATGCCCTTAAGGGGCTATGAAAATAATTTAGTTCACCAGACAAGCCAGTGAACCAAAATGGGAATTTCAGACTTACCACGGAAAAGCACCTCAAGAATTAACATGATTTATACTGCGGCACCAACGGCACGAAGCCAGCCGGTGGTAAAGGCTAGAGGACCAGGCAACGGGATTATAACGCAGCCGGGTCTCCACGTCGGCTGCCAGGTCAGCATCCCTGCAGCGAGTGCCCAGGCTCAGCGGGATGCTCAGCCCGGGAAAGCAGCAGTCGCGAGCACTAAAGATAGCAAATCCCACCTCCCTTGAGGAAGATTAGAGATGAATTGTGACTCACGGGCAAAAAACATCGATTATTATAGAACTTGCTAAGGCCTTGGAGAATTACCATGTCCCACGCCGGCTCACACTCCTTCTTGCCCATGCTCTTGGATGCAATCGGCTGAAGGTAACCAAGCCTTTGCGTTCGGTGGGAAAGATGTGCTCCTCGTGCTGTGCCACGCTAGCTGGAGAAACCCCAAAGCCAGCAGCGTTTCGGTTCCTTCCCTCCCACCCAGGAGAGAAAAGACTTTCCTGCTGCCATAACCCACGCCCAGACGGACGCCAGGAAACAAAAACCCACGAGGGCCTCCCGGCGTGAGGGACCTGTGCTAAAAAAGGCACCTTCAAAGCAGCGGGGAAAAGAAGCAGCGAGTATCTGTAAATCTCAGGCAGGGAGACAAGTTGCATGTATCAATTAAGCAATGAGGATCGATGCCCGAGATTTCCTGTGGATTAATGAAGGGCTGGGAGGAGCTGATGGCCCGAGGTGCAGCTAAGGACCATTAATGCCAACTGGTCATTAATCCCCAGGAAATGCTCCATGCCAAGGTCGTTAAGTGCCTGCATATATTTATGGGTAATGATAACAACAATAATATTTGTACAGGCTCTCTCCTCACCTCCCGCCCTCGCTGGAGCCATGCCGAGGGCTGGTGGGATCGTTGGGGCGCCCCACCAGCAGCCCTCTGTCCCAAGCCCGGCCAAGGTGGGGGACATGGGGGGCACCCGTCCTGGGGCGTCGGGCACCGCGTCGCCCCGTGAGCACCAGGAGCAAGTGCACATTCAAACAAGGAGATGCGAGGCAGCCCGCCCTGTCCCCGGGCGCTGGTGCAGGCTCTGCAAGATGGCTGTGATGCTGGCACATCTCCTGCTGACCTCCCAGGGACACCACAGAGCTTAATTAGCTGCTTCCCTAACGGGCTTGGAGAGGAGGTCTGTCCCCATGCTTGTACAACACGTGCGGGGCAAGCGCCCACAGCAAAGAAGCAGGAGAGCTCCGGCACCATGGCCTGTGGTGCAGGGGCCTCTCCTGGATATTTCTGGAGTATTTCCATAACCACAGCCCCACTCAGCCAGGAGTGCTCAGCCCTCCCGGTCACGATCCCTCGGGCTCGGGGATGACGTGCTCCCCGGCTCCTCCATCGCTGCACGACGGAGCAACACGTTCATCCTTGTCGCATCCATCTCCAGCAACACCCGCTGCCTTCCAGC
>NW_010536505.1:5995-6298 GCF_000687285.1 Phaethon lepturus | reverse complement strand
CCGCGGGCCCGCGCCCCCTCCCGGCGCGGAGCCAGCGGCCGGGACACCAGCACCTACGCGGCCGCTCTCCTCCATCCCTCCAGCTGCGCTCTGCGGTCCCGCTTCATGCCGAGCATCAGCGATACCCCCAGGAGACGGGGGGCCGGGGCTGTGCGGCACAGCAGCTGTGCCCCGCTCCCGGGAGACGGCATCCATCAGCCGCCGGCATATTCACCCTCTCCTGACCTGGGGATGGCCATTCCCCGGCTGGGCCCGAGCCCAGGCGATGCCGCTTGCCAGCCGGCATTGTCAGCAGGAGGGCAG
>NW_010536505.1:2118-5947 GCF_000687285.1 Phaethon lepturus | reverse complement strand
GAGCCAAGCAGGGGGGTCTGGCCCGAGGTGCTCGGGATCAGCCCAGGGTGCTTTGGCTCTGGCCAGAGTCATGGTGGGCGATTGCGAGGTTTGCCATTATCAGGGCTGCCTCTATTCCTCAACAGGCAAATTTATACATCATGAGACAAAAAGGCATTTTGGTTCATTTAAACAGAAAGGATGTGATCAGGACTGTGAGACTTCAGAGAAGATCAAAGGTTTAAATACGGTCCACAGGAGAAATGGGAATTATTTAGGCAGGAAATAATGAGATGAAATTAAGATGGTATTTAGGGTGCACACGAGGAAGAAGGGAAGCGAAGCAAAGCCCCTCGCCCTGGCACAGCGCTGCATGGGCGGCGGGGCCTTCCCGGGGGGTGGCTGGAGCACCGGAGCATCCTGCCAGCACCCCTCTGCCCCGGCAGCAGAGGAGGGGGGGGGTTTTTTGGCAGCGGCCACCCATGGCTGCAGGGCGCTCACACACCTCCCACTCCACAGAACCCCCAGCATCGCCACCATCTCCCTATAAAACCGCCACCGCGGGGTGCTTCCCGGGTGGGAAGGAAACCTCTCAAGTTCCCTCGATAGGGAAAAAAAACCCCTTCCCGAGAGCCTTTCCATCCCACGCAAGGGATGGAAACCCGTGGATGGAACACCACGCAAGCCTCTGGAAGGGGACATCCCCACGGGGGACGGCCTGGGAAGAGGGGACTGGCGTGAGCCAGCTTGAGAAACGACAAAAGGCGGGATGGGGAAGGGAGGGAAGGGCAGAAAACAGAGAACAAAGTGCCCACGGGCGCCTTCAAGGCCCCTTTGAGTTCATACTTCCAAGGACATCTTCTCCCCCCATGGAAAATGTCTCGCGAAGACCCTCGTGCTCTCCAGTGCAGCAAGCCAGGCTGCCGGCTCCACATGGATCACCTCCGCCTGCCTTTGCAGGATTGCAACCCGCAGCACTCACAGCTTGCTCCGTCTCTCACCACCCTCCCTTTTAGCCACGAACAAAGACGGGAGGCTTCGCGGCAGAACGGCCGGACCAGCTGGGTAGGGTTTAACCATGGTGGCCCATATGTGCTGAAATACCCAGACATATTGGGGTTGCGTTTAAAGGAACAGTCCCAGCTTTCGTGCAGAAAGTCATCGCTTTGGGAAAGCGAGCGTGAAGTTTTACCTCAGGCCTTTGCAAAAAGGCTGGGTGGATTTTTAGCAAAATCTCAAAAAGGCGGAGTATTTAAAGCAAGAGGTATATAAGTAAGGTTTTCAGAGTATGTAATATCTGAGGAAAATATTTTATCCATGTTCCTAGCTCAGACCAAAGTAAAGAGAGCGGCCGGAGAAAGCAACTCCTTATTTTATCATCCTCATGCTGCACAGAAACACCTCCACTACACCAGTGGCTTATGGTGGCTGAAGCACAGTTTGGATGGGAGTCGAGACCTTGCCTTGGACCTACCTTGGACAACTTCCCTGGATCTCTCTACATTAAAAGCCAGAACCCTATTTTGGGTTACAAAGACAGCTTTCTTGTCAGCCCTTGCTCATGAAGTTAACAAAAACTGCAGCTACACTGGATTAATTGCAGGCATTTGGTAACTGGTGACAAATCTCACCGATGCGAGGGGAACCTACACTTCCTCCCAACATGTCAATCAGAGCCACCATTTTAGTGCATGCTGCTTATTTTGAGTCACTCTTAAAACTACATCTCCTTTGTGTAAGGTAAAAAATGAGGCATGAATGATAATGCAACATCATCTGTCATAGCTTGGGAATCCCCTACACAGGATGAACTGGGAATGAACAGCAAAACACAAAGGTGTCCAGAAAGGCTGTATTTCCAGCAGAGCCCCCTGAAGCTGTCACTCCTCAGGGCGTTCCTGTATGCTCAGGGCACCCCCTCAGGCACCTGTGAGAGTCCTGTAACAAAAAGAAACAGCTGTTAATTTGAAAAGAGGTTCAATTTAATGAACCAGGGGTATTACACAACACTTAGGGGACACGGAAAGCAACCAACCATCCTCCATGACAGACAGCAGCTACAACCCAGATGCTTTCTTTCAGCTTTAGGACATGCTCTTTCTCTCCCCAGGCAGCATTTCAAGGGTTAAGGGCCAGGATAGGTAATAAAGGCTGTGCTAGGGCGGGAGCACAGCCTGCCTAAGTCCTCGCTGGGCACCATGTATAATTCCATCTTTACATATAGTTTTTCCGTATATGGTTGGAAAGGCTCTTTTCAGAGAAGATCAGTGCCGCCTTCTCCGTATTAGCATAATGTGCAACTGAGGCACAGAGAGATTGAAGGGACTTGCCTGGCATCACCCAGCAAGACAATGACACAACCAAAATGAGCCCCATGGACTCCAGCGTGCTGGGCCAGTGCTCTGCTGCTCCTTCGGTCCGGCAGTCCTCTCCCTGAAGGTAAGTCTCTCCTCTGGACGCCTACAGGGCACAATACCACTGCAGACTGACACGGATTGCAACGCAAGTCACTGGTCTTCACATTACAGCAGAGTCGTGTACTTGGATGCTCTTTAGTACCCTTAGGAGATCTCTCTCTCAAAATTGCACATGAAGACTGCCATTAAAATTACCATGCTGTTCCCTGAGATGTGGGTGGCACACCATGTAGCAGCCACTCTGGAATGGCACGCATTCCTTAAAGCACTCTCAAGAGTGAGAATCACACTGGAGACATGTATTTGATCCAAAGGCCCACGAAAATATATGCGCAAGGAACTCAGTCTATCGAGATGACTGATTTTGAGCAACGTCTGCAGAGAAACAAGGAAGTCCAAGGCTCGGCCTAAGGTTCCTCAGGTCAGGAATATCCTGCTAAAAGACAAAACAGGAATTTTCTTCAATTCCTGCAGCTTTCAAGTATCTACTCATATCTTCATTGAATGCAGAAGAGCCACAGATTAATACAAATGGCCTTCTTCGACAGGAATTTATTATCGTCTTCATCAAGTCTTCATTGAGACGACCAGTGTATGTGGTTTCCTGATAGCTCCAAGGAAGTTTTTCCAGTGAAGTTTCCTGAGAAGGCAAAAGGTTTGCAGTGTGCCACATGAAAAACGAGAACTAATTTCTTACAGACAAATCTCCCTCCTCCCCTCAGAGTACTGCATGGGATGTTTTTCACCCTTTTGACTCCATCTGGGTAGAACTGACCCTTCCCAAGAGCTGATTCCTCCTCCAAAGCCCAGATCAAATCTTTCCCTGCCACCGGACCTGGCCACTCACTCAAAGGGGACTGAACAAAACCTGAGCGTAGCTATCGCTAATAAATGTTGCAGAACCTTCTCCTTTGAGAACCACTTCCCACCGTGCCTTTTCTATTCCCAAGTCTATTCCTCTCTACTGCCTCTCCCATTCCCAAGTTTCTTTCAGTCCCATCTCCCTCAACCAAAATGGAGAGAACCCAGCCCTGCTCCAAACACAGCTCTGATCCCCCGAGAAATGTTAGATCCCATGGCATTAGGTCCAGTGGTGACTCTCCTACTGCTATTAATTAGAAGCAGAAGGTGCTCAGATGTGGTGGTGACAGGCAGCAGAGTGAAATACTGAGACAGACAGATATGTAATCCTGAAAGGGAGGATGCACGAGTCAGTGTTGCACTACAACAAACCTGCTAAGAGAAGAGAAGAGAGACGCACACATAGGGCAGGCAGTGTTGACAGGGGTCAGGCAAGTTTCTCGCCCTTCACTGATTGAATTTCAAGACCTCCTCATGCTCTTGAGACAGCACTGTCCTGAAAAGGGTATTTAAGCGCTGTCACCAGAGACAATTACCAGTTACGCTCTATAGAGCAGCTGAGGGGGTGCCTA
>NW_010536505.1:0-2087 GCF_000687285.1 Phaethon lepturus | reverse complement strand
CTACACCCAATCTCAACTTGCCGAGGCCATATGTGGAACATAATGTATGAGGCAGATCCACTATGAGAGATACAAAAAATGATTCATCTGAGAAACTAAAAATGCAATAGGATTCATTCCCTTAGCATAAATAATTCTTTCTATATCCTCACTGAAATGAATCTTCATTTCTGAGGGAAGTAATTTTCAACCACCAAATCCATGCAGAACACAGGCAACTTTGGGACCAAATGGAAATGAAAAAGACTGCTCAAAATATAAGACCGCTGAGAGGTATGCCCTCATCCCATGGATTTGGCAGGAAAAAAATAATTTTACAAATAGGGAAACAACTTTAAGAAGTTTAAAAATGGGTCAGCTGGGGAAAATAATGGCTGGGAAGTTGGTGTTAACATACTAGAAGAAGAGAGCTTTAGCCATGAGCAATGAATGGAAGATAATGACAGATTAAGGAATTGGTATTAGCAAAGAAGAAATAGTTTATTTGCTGTGAGTCTCCCAGAGTCAAGTTTTCTTTGCACAAATGTTTAGGTGCAGCAACAACCTTCTGAAGGGCAGGGGGAGAATAATCAACAGTGATTACGACTCAGTGGGTCCCTCCCAACAGAACAGCTACCAAGGAGGTAAAAGAGGGACAAGCAGCAATGGTTGCTTCCCTGCAACTCTCCAGACTGGTAGCAGCGTGAGAATGTGCAGCAGGTTTAAGAACAGCAGCTACTGGATCACAAAATAGCCTCAATGACTGGGAAAGAATTAAGATCATGCTCATGGAAAAGCAGAGGCAGCAGAGGCTCATCCAGCACACAGAACCCTAACACAAACGTGCTTCATATCCACTTATTTACCTGGCTTAGGATGTAAAATATTCTGATGTTCCAGTATCGAGCCAGATCCTGGAGAAGAGGTTTCAAATAAATTTTGTCAAAAGTACGGAAGCAGACAACAAGAGTTACAAAGGTTTCATCCTCTTCATCATCTGTTATGGACTGGAGTATGGGAAGCATTGGTGCGAGGCCGGTACCAGATGCCAGCATGAGGAGTTCTCCATGCTAACAACGAAACAGAGAATTTTGTATGAGCTGTGGTGACTGGAAATGAATGTGCTCATGGCCAGTTCCTCCTTGCTGCCACACTGGTAAAGGGTTGCTTGAGACAGAACATATCAGAAGGTCATGAACTGGCAAATTCAAATCTCAGAATGTATTTTTCTGCAAAGGATTACAGATAGCACTTCCAGGGTGTATGTATATCTCAAATCTAACAAAACTGGATTTTACCTAAATATAACCATTTAGGCTTGATTTCAATTAATTTATATTTCAGTTTCAATTCTGCAGTACTCTTCACTGACCCACTGTGTGTTGTTTTCCCACTGGAAATGCTCCTTCTGTTTTATCTTGGCTGCTGCAAAGCACAATCCTGCACGTCCTCTGGAGGAAATGGTTTCTTCTCCATCCTGATCCACATATCTTCCTAGTGCATTATCTTACTTTTCTCAAAGAGCTACCAGCAGCACATAGTGCTTCCCACCTGCAAGGGTGGACATTCACTCTAGTCGCAATAGGGACCTTCAGGCAGCAAGGTGCTGCACGTAGGAGGACGGAAGGCTCCCAGCACTTTCCCCAGCTGCCAGTCAGGGCCCCAGTGCCAGAAGTGGGATTTAAGCCCCTACTAAGCCCTCAGAGGCTGCTTATATGTTCTGTTTTGACTAGGCAGTTTATTGTGAATGGATTTGATCTGCCCAAATCTGAACCCTATTCTACTGGCAGCAAACAGAGATAAAGGAAAATTTTACTATGTAACTAATATTTAAGACCTTTGTTATAATTCCTAAATAATAAACAGTTCTTCTACAGCAAGTTGTTTTAAAGATTGCTGGAGTGCCTTGCAAACGGCATGTACACAGATCACCCGGACAGCCCCTGAATGCAGTCACTTCTAGGCATGACTGCCATGTTCTGTCCCAAATGATTATCTGGAAGCTTTTAAGAAGAGAAGTGAACAGTAGCCTAAAACAGCAGGGAGAGTATTTCAGGAAGCAGAACACAATTGCTGTGCATGGAGGTTGGCTACTGGGATTTTCCAGC